>NC_088655.1:23805075-23825075 GCF_964019385.1 Sycon ciliatum | reverse complement strand
GTGTGTGGGTGGTCCAAAGGCCACAAGAGTTGGGACAGATTACTGTAATTTGACAAATATTTGGTGTTATGAACTGCTTGTTCCACAGTGTATGTTGCTATGCATGCTGTGTACACGCTCACCCATGCACGCGCCTCCGCTTTATGAGTACACCTAGGTACCTCTCATGCCGTGCATGTGTCTAGCCACGTGCTTAGCTGCGCTGCATATACGTCATGTCGCCGGAAAGGCGCGACTGGTCCGCGATCTGCAGTGATGCGTACCTTCCATTGTTTTTGTCGCCTTTCAGTTTTTCTTAGTTTTTGTCAGCTGTGTAGCTGCACATTTTTCTCAGATTGCATGCCCGTCTTTCTGTAGTTGAGTCGATCCTTTAGTTCAGTGTGCTTCAGTCTGGTTCTAATAACTTCTATGTCTCTTCCAACTCTCTTGTAAATATAACTCATTCCCTAATCCAAAGTCTTGCGTTGGTGCTGGCTGGTCGAACGTGGGTTCCACTACATCGGTGTGCATTATTTTCGGTACTTTCGGTGCATCTGTTTCATACCTAAAATTTCAATACACCGAACAAACACTAACACACATAATCCGATAGGGAACTGCTTCTCTGTACCCAAAATTTCTGTTCACCTAACCTGGCCTTTTGCCCTCATACCGAAAATAGTGAGCACCTAAAAATTCTGAAATATGAGTAGTCCTTAGAGTAGTCCTTTAAGCAGTGAAATTATTGCTTGTTCTTCATCCATGGTGTCACTTTGTGCTATGCATGTATGTGTTCACATTACTGGCCATTGCAGGTATACATGTGTATGCTGAACAATGGACAGACTATAGCACTGAAGGAGATGGAGCTGAACAGCGACCAGACCACCGCAGAAGAGGTACCGGCATCTATACTGTAAAATGCTCTTCTACACACGTTGGTTTAGCTTTATGCTTTTGTGCTTTCTGACATACACAATTTGTTTGGATGAATACCCGTTTGTGAAATGTAGCAACTTCTGTGACAACAGTAGAAGATAGTGGCTGGTAGTCGTGCCAGCAATGGTATGTCTTGATAATGGATGGCTCGTATTCAGGGTAAAACGCCATTGATAAAGTATCCTTTGTGCAAAGAGGAAAGCGGCCACATGTGTGGCCAGTGTTTGCATACAAGGGATGCTTGCTTTTTGTGGTTTGGTATTCTTCTTGACTTGTTCCCGCTTGCTTTTCTGTCTTTCTATCTCTTGACCGTCCCTATTTGTTTGTTTCTCTTTCTGTCCGTCCGTCCGGCCATCTGTCTGTCCACTTTTCTCTCCGTTTCTCTCTCTCTCTCTCTCTCTCTCTCTCTCTCTTTCTGACTTTCCCTGTCATCCTATTCTCTGATTTCTCGGCTACACTAGGAGTTCATGACAGTTCAGGAGGAGGTGAACACACTGCGAAGTCTGGACCATGTTAACATCGTCAAGTGAGCTGCTACTGTCAATCATGTGGCATGCTGCAAAAGGGCACTCATTCATTTCAAAATGAATGCTCACTTGGCACAATTTCGTAGGCTGTCTCCCATGTGTGTATTACAGTCAGACCTCGCATAACCGCACACATCCGTTTTCCACAAAAATATCCGGATAGGCGAGGGAACCGGATAATCGAACACACATACTGTATGTAAGCATGGCATATGCTGTACATTTGTAACCAACTATTTTCTTCCGGATGGCGAGGGATCCGGATAAACGAGGACCGGATAAGCGAGGTCCGACTGTATGCATCATGTCAGGATGTCATTGCCTTCTGTACTATTAGTGGCAATTGTCTTAATCAGGGAAGCAAGTTAAAGAAAATCACTGATCCGGTTTATAGTCAAATGGTTTTATTTGATGTTTGAATTGTAATTGAAATTGTGACCATGTAGATACATCGGAGCAGCGCTGGTTGAAGGCAGCAGTGACAATTTCAAAGTGCGCATATTCATGGAGCTCATTGCCGGCGGGTCTATAGCCGACTTTGTCAAGTGAGTATTCCTCGAAGTTGTGTACTAATTAGTGGTGAAACGAATATCAAAAAACCCAGTAGCCGAATATTCTTTGGCTTAACGAACGAACGAACGAATATTCTTTCGTTAACACGGATGACATCATACACCCTCCTCTCAGTCATTTTATTGGATATTGTCACTATTATTACTATTAGGCATGACAAACAAAGGCACATATAATTATTTCTCCATCATTTCTAGGTCATTTTTCACAAAATCCCCAGCTGAAGTGCATTTCACACGCTCAAAAAACAGCTCAAGACGTGATTTTTCGTTCGACCGCCATAACTCCATTCCAGGACCTCGTATCGGGTCCGGGTTGCTTCGAGACGACAGCTGAGAGTTTTCTAATGCCGATGGGACTTTCGATGAAGCGGTTCGGTCAAGTATTCGCGAAGTTACGGAAGTTTGAAGTCGCCTGGTAAACTCTGCATACCCGCTTAGCGAATATTCGCCATGAGAAATATTCGTTCGAATGTGACAAACCGAACGAATATTCGGTATATTCGTTTCACCACTAGTACAAATGCACAAGCTGCTGTTGACATGTTTGTGGTAGCAGCTGCTTGAAGTGAACATCAAGCATGAGCACGGCTGGCAGTGATCGTAATTCAAAAGAGAGTGGTCAAGGATACCGTATTTCAAATCCACGTTTCCAATCCCCCCCATACACACATACACACGCACACACAATACGATACAATACAACAATGCCCATCCGCAGATGATGGCAGTCCTGAGGACCGACAGTGTTTCAGTCACGGGGCACAGAACTTCGAGTGGCGAACGAGGTCCTGGCGACGGCGAAAATACCGGCCGCAGTGGCACCTGAAATCTCGAGACGCAGGTTTAGGCGGCTGGATGGTGTTGCACACACATGCACCCCCCCCCCCCCCACGCGCCACACACATAAACACACACACACACACACACACACACACACACACACACACACACACATGCGGCCCTTTCTTACTTCTGTGTGTATTTGCTGGTTTTTGTGTCGTTGCCATGTTTTCAGACATAGCATCCTACCAATACGGGTATGCCGTGTTTATACACAGCAGATCCTGTACGCCGTAGAATATCTACACGAATTGGCTGTTGTGCATCGGTAGGTACTCAATAGACATCTTTCTCATCACAGTGCAGTGCAACTCACATGAAACACTGCGGCTCAATGAAATCCGGTTGCATGAGTCACGTTTGCGCCTTGCTCCATTTCGCAGCCCAGAGTTCGCGGGTCTAGGGCTGCGCAACGGCCCGGCGTGTACTCGAGCGACGCGACTGGATTTCATTTAGCAGCACTGTATGTGCAAGTACTCTGACACGACGTACTCTTGCTTGGTACGAACATTGTTCTGAGCACAGATGCATTCCTCTATTATAGAAAATTTTGTGATAAGAAGTGCTTCGGATATTTCGTGCACTCTCCTGTTGCCTATGAGGGTACGCCTCATGAGAGTTCCACTGTAGATGTACATCATGCGATTATGATCATTTTAATGGAAAGTTTGTTCAGTCTTGTCGACTGCTTGTTTTGAATTGATGAACACTTTTTTGCATGCTTGCAACCAAGTTAATTGATGAACTTCCCGTGCTCCCAAAAAGTAATGTGAAAAAATTCACACTTGCTGTGAACGTTTATGCAATTATGCTCTGGAATCAAAATTCTATGAAGAACAGTGTTTTGACGTTTTCGAGGTGCTCCGATTGCAATTTAAACCATGTTCTGGGCTGGTGTGCTTGATGATATGCTGCAGAGATATCAAGGGTGCCAACATCATGGTAACCACACAGGGAATCATCAAGCTGGTCGACTTCGGAGCTGCCAAACGTCACTTGAACGTAAGCACAGCGTCCACCAGACAAGAATCCATTGCTATTGGTTGCATACCCCATTATCAGTGTTACTCAATCCGCGGACAGCATGCTGTGTCGTCCTTTGTGGACTCATCAGTGTCGGTACGAGTATCAGTGTTATAGTGATCTGCATTATTGTGAACCTTTTCGCAATAAGTATGCTTTCGGTGGGCAGTGGTTGGGGCTGTTGCCATCAGGCTTGGCTGTATGAAGGTGTACCATGTAAGACCTCATACCGTTGTTGGTTTCATTGTGAAATATGAGCTCTACAGCCCCCAGGCTGTGAATAGGGTGATATTGTCCACTTTGACGAAATGAGTTCCCCAATGATCGTACAAATAGAATTCTGAACAATTACAAGTGTTTGTCCAGGTGCATGCGCACATGCACACTTTCACGTATAAATATGTGTATTTTGTGTGTGCATGTGTGTGTGTGTACAAGTGTGTGTGTGTATGTGTGTGTGTGTGTGTGTGTGTGTGTTTGTTTGTGTGTTGGTGTGTGTATGTGTGTATGCAAGCGTGCGTGTGTGTGTGTGTGTGTGTGTGTGTGTGCGTGCGTGCGTGCGTGAGCGCGCGTGCGTGCGTGCGTGCGTGTGTGTGCATGTGTGTGTGTACGCGCATGCACGTGTGTTTGTTTGTGTATCGGTGGGTGTATGTGTGTATGCAAGCGTGTGTGTGTGTCGGTGTGTCGGTGTTTGTGTTTGTGTGTACGTGTTGCAGGAGAGAGATCTCACTGACCAGTTGAAGGGCACGCCATACTGGATGGCACCGGAAGTGTTCCGACACGGGGTTTGTGACAAACCTGTGGATATATGGTACGTTAATATGGAACAGTTTGTCAACAACATTCTATCCATTTGAACTTTGAGTGTAATCCAGGCAAGAGACAGCCTAAGAAAATCATTTGTTTGTCCTGTATGTGGACTAGCAAACCTATTCGCTTGAGATTATATGTGCAGATGTGTACATCTGTAATGAAAATAGAAGAAATTACCGTATTTTACCGGTTGTTAGTCGACCCCGGTTATAGGTCGACCCCCGTATCCGGAGGTCTCAATTCTGCGTTTTAAAGTTTTCACCCAAAGAAGCATTACTAACCACTCCCTGCTATTAACACATCAACAAATCATGTAAACATTCCTTTTTGGAGGTTTTAACATCCCAATCCTTGAAAAGACCAATAAACTGGAAAAAATGTGTACACATAGTGCACTCGTGCATGCAGTGCAGGTCATTTTTTTGTAAGATTCTGATAGTTCCCGGTTATAAGTCGAATCCCGGTTGTAAGTCGACCCCCATCCTTTCTCCTTCTATTTTAAGTCGTAAAAGGTCGACTTACAACCGGAAAAATACGGTACATGGAAACTAGTTATGAACGAGTTAAACGTGTACATCTGTGTTGAACATGCACACGCACACGCATCTTACACACACACACACACACCACACACACCACACACACACACACACACACACACACACACACACACACACACACACACAAACATACATACATGTGCACACACTCACCCCTCCCCCCTCACCTCACACACACTCACATACATGCGTTGAAACGTACATTCTTGCTAAGCTGTTCGCCCTGTCTGTGCGCTCGTTTCCCAGGAGTGTTGGTTGCACCGTATTCGAGATGGTCATAGGTCACCATCCATGGTTTGGCTATGAAGTGCACGCTGCCATGTATCGTATTGGCTCACACTGCCTGCCCGATGAACTGAGCACTGTGGATTTACACCCCGTTGTCAAGGACTTCATCATCAGATGCATGACCATGTAAGGGTAAATCTGTCAATTTCCATGCACACAGTTTCAAATGTGGAGAGTGTGAAAAACAATTGGTCCGACTGCCCTCCGGTGTTTGTTTGTTTATTTTATTTTACTTCATAAAATGAACAGGCATTTCTGCCTTCTCACCAGGTCCGGAGACCTACTTCCCTACTTCCGACATAATGGTGAAGAGTATTCAGAAGAGTAAATGGAAGTATATGTGTTGAACAAGCCATTTTGTGCCCCCCTCCCCCTCCCCCCCCCCCCCCTTCTCACACACATATTATGCATACACATACACACATTCCAGTTTGTATTTGTTTGTCCAACGTGACTGTGTGGAGTATCAGCTGCTGGGGAAATTTTGGCACGATTTTCAGGTAAAATGTGCATCGTCGACCAGGCCCACATCGGTATTTAGTACAGTCAACTTTGCGTATAACGAAACTCGTCGGGGCGTCAGAAACTGTCCTTATTCGCGAAGTGTCCTTATACCCAAAGTCTATTTATATGTATTACTATTAGACGGGACTTCGCTCTGGGTATGGAAATTCTGTCGTTATTCGCGAATAATTGTCGTTATATCCGCAGTCGTCACGACGATTTGCGAAGTTGACTGTATAGACTAAACCTGAGACTTGATATCCACATGCATGTACAACCATGCATGTACAATGTATTTCACAACAGTTGAGTCATGTACAAAATGCAGGCTGGCCGTGCACTGTGCATTTGCGTGGAAGTACGCACTTCGAAGTAGGCCGCGCCTCAGAACTAAGTCAGTAGTGTCATCATTCGACACAAACACTCTCCGCCATTTGTTGAACGGTCTCTGCTGGGATGACGACTACACCATAGCTCAGTGGTTAGAACATCGCTGGCTGCAAGCGAGGGTCCCTGGTTCGAGTCCTTGTGGTGACAGTCAATTTTTCTTCAGATTTTTTCCTGTTTGTGTCTTTCCCTCAAACAAGTGAATAATCCATATTTTGTGAATTTGTTTTGTGCTGTTTTTAATTCAGGGATCCAGCCAAGCGACCTACAGCCACTCAGCTGCTACGTAGTCACAAGTTCTTGCAGTTTCAGAACCGGCCAACGGGAGTGCTACCAAGAATCGGCAGGGACAGCTTGCCAGAGAAGCTGCCAAGCTCTCGGGCGCAGTGGAAATCGCCAGAAGAACGGAGATGACCGCTGCTTTCTTCTTCAGGTGAGTTCATTGCTCTCATCCTGATACTCACTAGTTGAAGGAAAGGAAAGGGGAGAAGTCTGAAGAAAAGAATTACTGTCGCCACCAAGACTCGAACCAAGGCCTTCGCTTGAGGCCAGCGATGCTCTAACCACTGAGCTATGGTGTAGCCGTCCTCTCAGCAGACGAATAGTTCCGCATTCCTAGATAGATATTGGTCTATCAATGAAGTCTTCCTTACTGCTCTTGTGCATGTGTAATGGGGCAAGTGATCTGGCTGCTACTCGGCTGGCCAGAATATGCCACTAGACCCAGAACAGCTTGTGCTCCTAAAGATGCCTTGGCATTAGAAAGGGTTAACATGCACGTTATTTCCGATGTGACGCGCAATTTCACGTCAAATTTGGCGTTAAACTCCACATTTCGACGTGAGTTGTTTTTTCGACTCGTGAGCCTTGTTTGTGTGAACGAGTTTCAGGGGCGCGCGTGAGAATCCTTATCATCACCACAGCTTCGCCTGTGGATATTGACGTATTGAGAATGTGTCGTTTGTCTGGTGTGCCGCTTCCCATGCAGTGAGCAACATGCAGCAGGACCGCCCAGTGAGGCACACACGTGACGTACGGCTGTGGGCATGAATAATTATTTACCCAGTCGCGTCCCTGGCTTTCGTGGCACGAGTGATGTGCCAGTGGTGTCGGTGATGGCAATCCAGAACTGACTTGAGCTTCTTGAGAACATAGACAGCTGATTGTGGAGCATCACCTCCTAGCAGCATAATATTGACTAATAACATGTGGCAGTGTACACGTGCATTCTTCTTCAGAAATTTAGTACCGGTTGTTGTCGCGGCAACTGCTTGGTGAACTTGAGAGTTGTTGTTCAGGTATTATCCAAACTTCCGTGAAGATGTAGTTACTGCAGCACAGTGCTACAGTGAATTAACCCTGTCGGAAGACTGTTGAGTAGCTAGGTCATGAGTTGGCCTGGTCCTTAGAGATCAAACTTATTAGCTTTCAAGTGATGCCTTGGGAGTAGCTATCATCTGGAATCAGGTGAACTAATTGCAACAGACACTGTGCAGGACTGATGCAAAGGCTGATGTGTTCATTTCAGCATCGTGTGTTATATTTGTCTCTGCCTCCCTTCCATTCTCTCTCTCTCTCTCTCTCTCTCTTTTCTCTCTCTCTCTCTCTCTCTCTCTCTCTCTCTCTCTCTTTTCTCTCTCTCTCTCTCTCTCTCTCTCTCTCTCTCTCTCTCTTTTCTCTCCCTCTCTCTCTCTCTCTCTCTATCTCTCTCTCTCTCTCTCTCTCTCTCTCTCTCTCTCTCTCTCTCTCTCTTCCGGCTTCAACCCATCCGATCCTTTTTGGCACCTGGCAGCAGCACCATACTTTGTTTGAGCCGTATTATTTATTCTCCTTTCACTCTTTGCGTACAACTATTTGATGCGTCATGCAGTAGTATGCAGTCAGCTGAAGTTTATTACTCTCTCTGTCTCTCTCTGTCTCTCTCTCTCTCTCTTGCACGATAATCTTATTGTACATACTTCGAAGTACTTCGAAGTACATTCTAACTTTTATGCACAAGCTTCAGGAAATTGAAAGGGAAAAGTCTGAAGAAGGGGTTGGTGTGACTTTGGCGATACATGGGGAATTGTGTGTTGCTCCCTACATGGGAGCTCACGCGCTTTTCCTGCCGACTTGCCATCACCAGGACAGAACAGGGACCTTTGCATATGGCCAGCGACGCTCTACCCGTAACCATTACGCTATGAGGGTATACTTCAAAGTAGTAGTCATTATGTCTGTACAATGTACATGTATGCCAGTGTGCGAGCGGTGTGCACCCACGTGGTTTGCTATGCAGATGTTATCATATCCTCTTGTATATTAGTTGATAAATATGGTGGATACCGCCAACCATGCATCGACGAGGCGCCAGGCGCAAACTGATGGTGGTGGTGGTGAGAAGGAGAGCTCTGTGCCAGAACTTTGCAGCTTAGAGAGCGTGTGTGGGCAGGCGTGTGTGTTACCGCCATATTGCCAGGTGTGTCTTTACCACCATAATTATTTATCAACCATAAGTACAGCTGCACTGGTGTCTTCTACTTCATTCTTGTATAGTGATTGTGAGTATTCTCATGTACATGACTGTACAAGAAACAATGAGGCAGAGCTGCCAAAGTTCATCCAGGCTGGAAGATCGGCAAGCTTTCACCGCATGCCATTCATTATGTGAAGGCTGGATACAGGACAACCGATGATGTGTTTCTGGAACTGTCTCAGTGTCTGCACATGATGAGTATTAGTAAAGTAGACTGAATTGGGCATGAGCATTTACATGATTTAGGCCAATACTGGGCAATAGGGGTTAAACTTGCCTTGATTGCATGTATGCATAATAAAAATTATCAGCTCAGTTGAGCATGAGACGTGTACATCATCCCCCCCGTACAGGACTTCGAAGCACAGCCGTGTAGGAGATCTACAGGGAGTCGTAAAATGCCGACGCGACCGGACGGTGGTCTGAGCTGTATAATGCAGTAACAGTCACGTGACGTGGACATGTCGCTTCTCGTACTTACCAGAAATGATCCACGCAACAAACAACAGCTGAACAAGTACTAAGTAGATGCAGCACTTGCGGAAATGGTGAGAGTGAATCGTTATTTTTCATGAAAATAAGTTTCAAAGGCGAATAGTGCTGGCGGGTGGTGATCGCGGTGCTGGTTGGACTTCCCCAATCCCTGTGCCATTGCATCAGACCGCTCCGCTCCGGTGGTGGCGAAGGTGAGAAGCTGCTGACGATCTATAACTTTCGTAATTTCTCTTGTCGTAAAATGCTACATTTTTTGTTCCATTGGTGAAAAACAATTAGCGCGTACCGGCAGCAGTGCGGGCGGTATCAACGAGACAAAATAGTTCCCATACCGGCATAGAATAGCGTGCACTACTGCTCATGACTGCGTGCACTACGCACTATTCCATGGATTTTGCTTGAGTACGCATCCGGGTATTCGGAGCATGGAGAATTATGCAATTCTGCTCAATTCAGCAATTATACAAGGTACAAATATGCCTTACCGAATTCGGATTTGTTTTAGGTATAATGCTCCTGGAAAGTTGTGATCGAGTAATTTGAATCCCACCAGCTGCTCTATGAAGTTAGTTCAAGAAATCGTAGGGTTACTGAACTACAGCCACGGTAAGAAATTGGAGCATGTGTTCAGGCTCCGAAATGTGCAACTCAACATGACGTCATGATTCAGCTGGTGATTTCCATGTAGAGTCGCAGTCGCAGCCACCTGCTGAGACCAACCACGGTTTCGAGATCGGAAAGTCAGAAAGTTTTCGTCCTCGCGGCAGGTTTTTGATGACTTGTAGAAGCTGAAGCTGAAGCTGCACCTAGTGCTCAGAGCCAGCCTGAGTGCCTCCATCATCACGTGTGTGTGCATGCTTCCCTTGTGCCAAGCCACGAGTTCCCGATTAACTGGGGGTCGCAGCATGGCTGGAAAAAATCCTTCCACTTCCACTTCAGCCTAAAGGTGCGTTCACAACTGGCGCGTGTACGCGTGAAAGAAACCACGCGTTTGTGCGTATTTTCTGGCTTTGGGGGCGCCATGCGTGTGGGAAGCCATGTTCAGACTCTGGTGAATCAGTAGATAGAGAGGTGTTCGCATCAAAGAGACTGTGTCAGTGTTGAGACTAAATGGAGTAAGTAAAACCATGTTCTCTCTATCTCTCTTTCTCTCTCTCTCTCTCTCTCTCTCTCTCTCTTCTCGTTTGCTCTAGGTGGCAGCAACATGGAGAGGTGGTAAGGGAATGTGATGTGAAATGAATTTGGAAGATGTAAACGGACACATTGTGCATTTCGAAATAAGGAGTACAGTCAACTTCGCTAATAACCACTGCGGATATAACGACAATTCGCGAATAACGACAGCATTTCCATGCCCAGAGCAAAGTCCCTTCCAACTGTAATACATATAACGAGACTTCGGGTATAACGACACTTCGCGAATAAGGACACTTTTTTGATGCCCCGCCGAGTGTCGTTTTACGCGAAGTTGACTGTACGTGAGTAATGCATGTGAGTACGCTGGGATCAGCAATGCACTGTTCCTGAGCACCCCAGACGACCATGCTCAGGTGTCTGTGTGGGGGTGTTCGCGGTACAAATTACGTCATTGTGCAATGGGTCCATTGTATCACACATAGCAAGGAAGTTGCCAATTTCTTTACTCGGTCGACTGTCGAAAACAGTTTCCAAAGCGTTTCAACCTATTCTCAGCATGGCGCTACACATGAGGTCGTTAATTCATTGGCTTCGTAGTTCATACGCTTGCATACCCACTCTTTCAGCGCACTTCTTCTTGCCTGTTGTACATGCAAATTCATACACTCAATTTCATACGGCTATTGTGTGTTTTGGAACTAAATATTTCGACAGAGCTTTCGGCCATATTTTCAATTCATTGCATTCCCAACTCATCACAACCACGCGCTCTTCAGCCGAACCATACAGACACCAGCAAGGACACTTCCGTTGAGAGATAATATTGCTCCACGCCTCTAGACAGCTGTTTCGCTCCCTGTCGGAGCTCATCATTATCATCCTCTACTGATGAGCTCCGACAGGGAGCGAAACAGCTGTCTAGAGGCGTGGAGCAATATTATCTCTCAACGGAAGTGTCCTTGCTGGTGCCTGTATGGTTCGGCTGAAGAGCGCGTGGTTGTGATGAGTTGGGAATGCAATGAATTGTGTGTTTTGTTTGTTTTATACATGGACATACCATATTATCTCTAATATAAGCACGGTCCTTTATTTTTTCAATGTACCTCCGCCCCATGCTATTAATGGAGACGTTCCTTTATTGGAGACTGTTCCATTATTATTTCAACCTCATTTCAGAGGCATGTTGCCATGCCAAATTCACGTCAGACACACACATTTCAGGGTTTTTTCGCCGGTACAGATAATGAATTTACACATTGTGCTTATAATGGAGACTGAGCACTTTATTTTTTGAATGCCGCCCCAAAGAGTTCTATTATTGGAGACGTGCTATTATTGGAGACTGTGCTTTTATTAGAGATAATACGGTACATACGCTCTCGCTTGCTTTCGTTATAAAAGGCCAGGCTCACACCTTGTAAATTGTTCTGACGATGGGTGACTGGCCCGAAACGTCATAATTTTTCGACATCTCCAATAAAATAATTTTTCATCCAGCGCCTGCGCCAAGAGTGAATAGCAACTGAATAGAGCGGTTGTCAGTCGACAAACCCCCTTCTATTGTTCGTACTTCATACCCGGGTTATGTAGGAATGGGTTAGTCGGGCAGTGTTCATTCCTGACTCCAACTTTCACGGTTGAACGATCATCACACAGGACCAACACCATGTACATGTATGCGACACCACTCTTCTCTTTGTTGACTGTGCGTAGCATTCAGGCGAGCATCAACACAAACGGTGGGTCCGAAGGCTGGTACGACCCTGACCCCTACTGCGTCAGATTTGACCTGTCTCGAGACATGACCGACGCCGAGGTGGATAAGCTGCCCAAGCTCGTATATGGCAACCGCGACGTGAAGGCGCAGCACCTCGCAGGGCGCGCACTGGCGGACAGCGGTCTGCTGGGCGTCTTGATGGAGACGCCGGAGCTTGCGAAGCCGGAGGGATTGAAGCTGACCATCACGAACTTGTACACCCTGGTAAGCGTCGTCTACCAGTATGCATGTGTTCTCGACCGAGTACAAAGGCAATGCATGTACTGGCCGATATCAGCCCGAACTGCGCTAGCCGTGGAGGCAGATATGCATGCTCAGGACCGGCGGCGGAAGCAGGTTTTGATTGGTTCGGCCATAACCTAGCCTTTCATACAGTTTGTGTATGATATGGAGGGTATGTGCATGATCTCATCAGCAGTAAACACACGTTGGTGACCAAAAAGCTGGTTCGGCCATGGCCTGACCAACCGGACCGGTTCCGCCGGACCTGATGTTGGTATTGCCCTGCATGAAGTGCAGTCAACTTCGCGTATAACAACGCTCGGCGGGGCATCAGACAAGTGTCCTTATTCGCGAAGTGTTATACCCGAAGTCCCATTATATGTATTACAGCTGGATGGGACTTTGCTCTGGGCATGGAACTTCTGTCGTTATTCGCGAATTGTCGTTATATCCGAAGTCGTTATTAGCGAAGTTGACTTTACAAGGTCAAGAACACATGACATGTATCACATGCGTTCGATTTGATCTCTTGACCTTCCAAGTGTTTTTTTCTAACTGGTTGGGCAGTTGTATGGCCGAGAAGGATTAGCCCAAAGTCGACCCTCTGAAGTAACCTCTTATACTGCCAAGTGGGTACATGTAAAAGAGCATTTGGAAGTTCAAGAGAGGTTCGACGGCATGGTTTATCCTGGTAACAGATACCTGGGAGAATGAAGTTGAAGACACCACTGCAGCTGTGCGTATGGTAAATATGGTGGTAAACACACACCTGGCAGTATGGCGGTAAATGCACGCCTGCCCACACACGCCCTCTAGGCTGCAACGTTCTGGCACAGAGCTCTCCCTTTCACCACCACCACCACCACCACATTCAACCAACAGATACCTGACATGCATCAATCTGCAACAGTGACTATAAGTCAACAGTAGAAATCCCCCCCCCTTGACTGGATACCTCACTAGCTGTGAGCCGACTAGCATGGGAGGTGTGTACGTACCAGCAGATCGTGTGGGATCACTGTACGGGCGGGACGGGGCACAATGTTGCCGCTCGTTACTATTGAAGGCATTCAACAGAGATGGTACGCATGACACTCTATTTCGCCGCCACTATTTACCATTAGCCATGTCTCCCCCCTCCTCCACCCTGCACAGTGGGTCCATTGTTATTAGGCATCTGCCTGTTTTGGTTTCTCCATTATAAATAGGGCTCAAACGATTAGTCCGATTAACCGGTTGCAGACCGGTTACGAAGAATTAACGGTTAACCGATAAAGATAACGGTTACGCAGTAACTTTTCAGTCAATTTTTCAAGTATCAGGTCGTTGCAAAGTGTGCACTTTCACAGGCTGTCGCACGCGTACGCAATTTCTGCGCTGTCAACTCGGTCATATCTGGTCTCTTGGTGTGAGAGTATGTATGAATGAGCATGCAAGAGAATGTACAAGTGTGCGTTGTACCGAATAGGGTACATTTTTTGAATGAGTATAGTCAAATATACGGTTAAAAAAGAGTCCGCAGGATTGCCGTGGCTTATAGGTTATAACCGGTTAACCGACCGTTAGCTGAGCAGTTAACCGTCAGGGGTAAAACCGTGACCGTTTGAGCCCTAATTATAAATAAAAGAATGAATACTACTACTACACAACCTGGATAGACTAGGATACATACAGTCAGACCTCGCTTCTCCGCTCCTCTTTTATCTGGGTCCCTCGCCATCCGGAAGAAAATAGCTGGTTACGTATTTACAGCATACGTGATGCATCCAACATAACCAGCGTTCGGTTATCCGGATCTATTTGTGGAAAACGGATGTGTGCGGTTATGCGAGGTCGAACTGTACAGTAAAACCTGTAAGTAAAGACCGCCTGGACGTGCGACCAGCCTGGTACTACAGTAAAACCTGTAAGTAAAGACCGCCGTGACTAGCGACCAGCCTGGTACTACAGTAAAACCTGTAACTAAAGACCACCGTGACTAGCGACCAGCCTGGTACTACAGTAAAACCTGTAACTAAAGACCACCGTGACTAGCGACCAGCCTGGTACTACAGTACAACCTGTAACTAAAGACCACCGGGACTTGCGACCAGCCTGGTACTACAGTAAAACCTGTAAGTAAAGACCGCCGTGACTTGCGACCAGCCTGGTACTACAGACCACTTCGCCAGGCACAGACAGTCTCACATTCATAATATGGTTGTGCGGTGCACACCTCCAACTTAAGACCACCTGCCACTAAAGACCGCTTTCTCTGGCCCCAAGGGGTGGTCGTTAGTCACAGGTTTCACTGTATGGGATTGAAAGGATTTAGTGTTGGCAATCTGGTGGCGAAAACCTTGATGTGGTTGAGAAATAGACTGCCAAGTGACTATCCGCCACCCTTGTTGTATGAACTGTGATCCTAT
Source organism: Sycon ciliatum (assembly GCF_964019385.1). Taxonomy (NCBI): domain Eukaryota; kingdom Metazoa; phylum Porifera; class Calcarea; order Leucosolenida; family Sycettidae; genus Sycon; species Sycon ciliatum. Next base: position 23,810,086 of record NC_088655.1, on the reverse strand, counting down.
TGGGCATATCTGTTCTATTTGCTGTGGTGCACTGGTTGTTGTCTACGGTGCATCGGTGCAGAAGTCTGGCAAGCATGTCAACTTGACCGGTGGTGGCATGATTCATCTGTGTGCCTACTACGGTTCGCCACGCTCAGCCAGCGAAATTGTCCGCGATTTCGGCTCCGACCAAGTGAACCTGCGCTCGGAATGCAAGGTGAGGAAAGCCTTGCCCATGCACCTAGCCCAATGTTGTATTCTGCACAATAAGAAATCATGGTTCCCCGTGAGACTCGGCTGAAGGCCGATTTTCCGCATCTGCAGGAATGCCACCACCCTCTAGGACCAAGGCGCAGATGCAGCTCCTAAAGCTGTGGGCGGAGAGTGCAAGCAGAACATTGATATTCGTCGACGATTTGAGTTTGTCGTTTTCTCTCTGCTGTTGCCGTCTGCAGCGATGGACACCGTTGTTTGTGGCCTGCAATGGTGTGGAGAAGAAGATGATCAAGTTCCTCTGTCGAAACGGCGCAGATCCCTGGGAAACAATGGAGCCGCCAGGAGAGGTAAGTGCAGCTAAGCTACCTCATATACTGGTAACAAATCAACCTTTTTATGACCTGTACAATCTGATACAGTCAACTATGCGTATAACGACACTCGGCTGGGCATCCGAAAAGTGTCCTTGTTCGCGAAGTGTCCTTATACCCGAAATCTCATTAACGTATGTATCACAGTTAGATGGGAATTTGCTCTGGGCATGGAAATTCTGTCGCCATTCGCGAATTGTCGTTATATATTTTTTATTTATGGATTCCCCAAAGGCCGAGGCCTATGTCGAGGGGGTCTCCGTTCATGGCTTACTGGGAATACATGTATGTCTGAAAATTTCTATCCGCAGTCGTCATTAGCGAAGTTGGCTGTAGTCGACTTACATCCGGGGTCTAACCATCATTAAACCAATCATCAAAAAACACTGATTTTGACGATTCCACTTTAAGTCATCCTTCTTGAAGAAATTGGAACCACCGTCGAAAAAGTGCTAGGCGTATGAGTCACAGTCTGCAGAAAAATGTCGAGCGGTCTCTGCTGAGATGACAGCTACACCATAGCTTATTGCTTAGAGCATCGCTGGCCGTAAATGAAGGTCCCTGGTTCAAGTTCTTGTGGTTACTTTTCAATTTTTTTCTTCAGACTTTTTCCTTTTTAACTCCCTCGACTATCGCATGTAAGAGGGCTTCCATTCCTTGTGTGTGTGACACTCTGCTGCTTTGTTTTGCTCTGCAGCCGCCGCTGAATGTGTTGCAGTACTGTCTGAAGATCAACGAACTGGCCTCCGTCAAGTGTCTCCTCACCAGCGGTGTGAATGTCAACAAAGTGCCTGAGGTAAGGGAGCGTGGAAATGATAACCTGATGTTTTGAATGTCAAGCGTGGCTTCTATTCAATTTCAAGCACTCGATTGGCTGGCACCCTCTGGCACCATCCAGGGTTCCAGCCAGAGGGGAGGGAAGTGAGGCGCACCCCCCCCCCCCCCCCCCACACACACACTCTGATTTGAAACCATGACATTCTGGAAAATATGCTAGCAATGTATAACTCGTACATGTATGTCCAAATGCAGAGTGTGTGTGGGGGGGGGGGGGCATAACCATTATAATCTTGTAGCAGTTGAGCACTCTTGCTTGGGGTAGTGCCTTTGCTGTTTGCATTATGCAGAGCTCACTGATTTGTCAGTTTAAGCACTCTGGCAAGGTACGTTCGGGCCTAGTTAAATCTGGCTTTGGAAAATTTATTCTTAATTCCTATCACGTTCGGCCTCATTTTCCCTGTGCAGCACTGATGAGTCCACAAAGGATGAAACAGTTCTGTCCGCAGATTGAGCAATTATACTCTGGATTGAATTTCCTGGTGGAACGAAGGCGAGGGAGTGAATTTTGTTCTTCTTTCCGCTCAGGCTTCTGGTTGACACGTATTTGGTGTGTGGTAATATGCGTAACTATGCTTTTTCTTGGGACAGAGCCAGATGTATCATGCCTTGGCAACTTGATGTATCATTCTGTAAGGTCCACTGGGTGCAAGGATTTTCTTGTCAGTACATGATGTGCTTTTCTTCTGTGGTTCCTTGTGGCACTCTCGTACATGTCCATATTATTAGACTGGTGACTTGCTACTGCACATGGCTATCCGGATGAACAAGCACGATGCGGTGGAGTTCCTGCTCACACACGGCGCTATTGTGCATGTCAAACAGGTTAGAGTGTGGTGTTGATGCTGCTGCTGCTGCTCGTCCAGTATGTATGATTGCCTGCCTACCTGCCTACATGCCTGCCTGCCTGCCTGTCTTTCCACATGTGTACCTGTTCATCAGTTACTCCATCTGTCCATCCATAGTCTTCATGTCTGTTTGTCTGCCTGCCTGCTTCCCTGTGTGCCTGCCTACATGCGTGCCTGCCTGTCTTTCCACGTGTGTGTGTGTGTGTGTGTGTGTGTGTGTGTGTCTGTCTGTCCATATGTTAGTCGGTCCATCCGTCCGTTGTCTGTGTAACTGTGTGCCTTTTCGTCTGGCTATCTCTATTTCCAGCATTTTACCTACAAAGTCTGTTGTTGCACGTCTTTTCAACAGCAGTACTTGTATGCCATGATATATAGCCTTCAACTATACTCACTGTCAGACTCTCACCTTGCTCCACTTGCAAAACTTCCATGCCATATTCCTTCTTCATGTTGTTCCAGAATGGAGATAATTGCCTTCATGTAGCTGCCGCCGTCAAGGAACCGAATATGGAGACAATCGAGCTTCTTGTCTCTTACGGTGCCCGTGCCTTTGAGACGGATTCGGTGAGTGGCTATCTTCCTCGTCTTTGGTGTTGTGATGTTGTGTGTATGGTGCTTGTGTTGGGAGTGTCAGTGTGTGGTGCATGTGTGTGTGGAGGGTGTGTGTGTGTGTGCGTGCGTGCGTGCATGCACGCATGTGTGTGTGTGTGTGTGTGTGTGTGTGTGTGTGTGTGTGTGTGTGTGTGTGTGTGTGTGTGTGTGTGTGTGCATGTGAGTGTGGGTCACGCATGCACACTCACACACAAACTGGTGACACAGATGCAGCCGTTTGTTCTGCTGTTCTGCCCTGACACCATCTAGAATGGCAACACCCCAGCAATGATCGCAACCTCCTGCCAGCACACTAAACTTGCGGCTTATTTGAAGGTATTGTCATTTTTACGTTGAGCTTATCATGACTTTGATCCATGAAGGGTAGTGCGTTCCTACAGATGCGCAATGCTTAGTCTAACTGAGTATAACTCCAATGAAATTTTTACTCGTTATTAAATGCACCCCGAGAGTTTGCACCTACATGTACATTCAAATCTAACCCCCTCCCCCAAAAAAATATGTTTCACTTGAAACACCTCTACATGAAGGATTTCACTTGGGTCTGTATAATCCATGTCCAGCGAGGCTTTTGGATATCCTTTCACTCATTCAAGCTCAACACTGCACTTGCTTCTTGCTTGGGGACCTCTTTGTTCTGATGGTATCATCATCATCATCATCATCTGCCAAAAAAATTCAGATGCTACAGAGGCGTCGGACACGCTACGGTCACTACGGTATTGACCGTACCACTTTTTACCCCAGGTACCCGGTGAAAAAAAAAAAAAGCACTGATTTGGGCTCTAAATTTCCAATATTTTCGGCTCAGCCACCCCTTCCCCACGAGTAAATTGTACTTCAGATGGCTGACCGTACCTCACTAAATTACCCTCCGACGCCCCTGTGCTAGATAGTGTTTTGTGCAAGGGAGTTCTTTGCTCCGCTCTTGCCCTGCTCCTATGACTGTGTTTACAGGAAGTTGAAACGCGGCAGATTACGGTTCCCGAGCTGAAACCCGGAAGCACTGTGTTTGTGCATGTCCACGGCGTGTCGAATGCCGGCGTATCCACCCTGATCGAGAGCTTGAAGGTGAGCCTACCATCAGTTGTTAGTCGTTTTGTTTTATCACCGTGTATTTATTGAGCGTGCAAAAAGGGGTTTTCTTGATCGTTTCCTTTTTGGATAAAAATGAGAAGGACAAAATGGCACGAGTTATGCCTAACTGTCCACCAACGTAACCAGATCATTTTCAGTGATTATCCATGATCACATTGACTCACCATCCGAGTTCAATTTATACTTTTTTCGTTTTCCTTTTTTACGGTGGAGTGATTTAGCTGGCCTGGAATGGAAGTCCCTCGTTTTCTTCTGTCTTCTTCTTTTATCTCCAGGCGCCACATACGTACTCCACTCCATGTCACCTCAACACCGGCTGTTCCGGCGACGGGCTGGACGGCTTGATGACGTCCTCGCACCCGGACCCCGCACTGGACGTCGACGTTCGTTATGTGGACTTCGGGCAGCGCGAGCACTTCGACGGAATACACGCGCAGTTCTTCCACAGTCATCCGGTGGTGCTGCGCGACGCCGACAACGGGACCGGCAGAGCTGCTTCTCCTGTTGTCGTCCTCATCGTTGTCAGTGCTCTATCACAGGGCTCCGAGCTGGAGGACCAGCTGGCTGTTGTGTGCCAGGAGTACTCGGCAGTTCTGCAAGACACAGGTGAGAGAAGGACTAGGGGATGTTTCATATCTATCACATGACCATATTGGCTCAAGCTCCACTCAATCTCCGCTCAATCTCCACTCAATCTCCGCTCAATCTCCACTCAATTTCTGCATTAATGGGTGGGTCACATGAGGTCGGCCATTTTGGTTCAAACTCCGTGGACCCAATGAATCTATGGGATGTTCGGTCTTTGACCACTTTGCTGATGGGTCTCATGTACTGTAATTTCACAAATTTTCGGTGTACTCTATTTTCGGTACTTTCGGTGCGTCTGTTTCATACCTAAAATTTCAATACACCGAACAAACACTAACACACATAATCCAATAGGGAACTGCTTCTCTGTATCGAAAATTTCTGATCACCTAACCTAGCCTGTTGGCCTTATACCGAACATATTGAGCACCGAAATTTCTGAAATTGGAGTACCCACCTCCC
>NC_088655.1:23752575-23802575 GCF_964019385.1 Sycon ciliatum | reverse complement strand
GCTACGCCAAGGAGCTGCTCGTCTGGCGGGACGGCGTGACCGGCTGGGCGCCGGGCGAGCGCGCCGAGATCAGCGTATCCACGGCGACCAGGCTCGACTTTATCGACGTGGTGGTGCGGAGTCGCACCAACGACCTCCGGCACATGTACGCGCTGCTGCACCTGACACGACAGCGTGTTCTGGAGCTTCACACGCGCTTTTCGCCCAGCTTATCATTGGAGGAATTGGTGATCAGCTCGCGTAATATCATTGATCACGTACAGCAGCAGTACTCGGTTGACCGGCCGCCCACGCCCGTCGAGATGTTCACATTCTACACGCTCGCCGAGGTGGAGGTGGCGGCCAAGACGAACGCGGCGCTGTGCTGCAACGTGACGTACAGCGTGGATCGTCCACTCGACATGCTGTGCGTGCCGTCCGATCACGTCTCCCTGGCGACGGACGAGCTGCGCATGTCGCTCTTTGCCGCCCTGCCGAAAACGAGCTCTGGCACGGAAAAGTCCTGGGCCGATCTTGCCAAGCTGCTGGGCGTGCGGGAGAAGAAAGTCGACGTCATCGGCGATACGTTTCCTACCGATCCGCTGAAGCGTGTCTTTGATATGTGGGGTGATCGGAGCGCAGACAACACGGTCGGTGAGATCATTAGGGTTCTGTCAGAGAACGCTGTCGGTGAGGAGTGGATGCCAGCCATTGAACTTCTCAAGCAAGAGCTGGACAAGGTGAGCTTGCTTGTGTGTGTGTGGGGGGGGGGGGGGGAGGGGGTGGGGGTGCGTGGGCATGTGTGTGTTTGTTGGCGTGTGTGTGTGTGTGTGTGTGCGTGTGGGTGTGTGTGTGTGTGTGTGTGTGTGCGTGCGTGCATGCGGATATGGAGGGGGGATGTAGTCAAGGAATATGCACTCTGAAACCAAATTGGTGCCAACTACTTGGTCCGACTTATTAAAATATGCGCTTCACTTGAAAACTCAAGCATATCTACAAAGGAGCACCTGTACTAAAAAATCAACCAAGAGACGGTAGATAGATAACTACTGTGTCGTTTCTTGGCCTGACCTTTTAGTTTTCATCACTGCTGGTGTCCCAGGGCGCATCTGCAAGTGCGTCCCCTGCAAAACGTCGACATTTTTTCATCTCCTCCAACCTACGCTGCGCTTCTTTGATTTTTTCACTCCATATTTGGATGATCGGCTTTGCCTCCCCCTCGTGCAGTACGACTGCCAGATTGGTGGCTGTAGTTGTTCTTGCCTGACGCTCCCACGACGCCTTCAAACGAAGCGAACAAGTACACCACTGGAGTGGATACACTACACCATCACGCATAAAAAATCACTTCTCATCACCGTGTGCCGCGCGCATACTGAGTCTGATCTGTGTCGACATGTCATGCAGTCAGACCATGCGTGCTCTTCCCTGTCTGTTTCACGAATCCACTGGCCCCTGAGACTGGCAATCTTGTGACGGAGCTTTAGCATAAGCTTGATGTAGCGATGACGCATCGTGATCGGGGCTCCGAGGACTCCGTACCATTCACGCACCGTATCCGCAGAATCCTTCACCCTTTCTGAGCTTCAGTTTTCCAGCCAGGTTGTCGCCTGAAAGTCGACCTCAGGGGCGGTTATTTAGTTCGATCCACTTCTTGGCGATCTCTTCTGTGATCTTGTTTCGTCGTCCGCCACATCGTGAACGACTGCGAGAGAGATCAGCAAACTGGACGGAGCGATACTGGTGCTTTCTGCATGAGTTTCTGGATGACGCGTTTGCTGAAATTCTGCTAAGGAAACAGCGACTGCAGCGGTTTCAATCCGCCAGGAGGCACTCGAGAACGATAGCCCAGGAGTTAATGGTACTCCGTGACAATTCCCCATCGCATTGGGGTGTTGATTTCAGCACCAGGCCTTCTCTGTGTTGCGTGAGAAGCAACAGGAGTCCTCTGACGACAAAATTTGGACACAAAATGCTCGAGTCGACTAGGGTCCTGAGGCGCTGCCTCCTTTGGAGTTGGAGCCATTTCTTCTTCAACATCACAAATCGACAACTAAAGGACAGTGTTAGGTAGCTGGAAAGTTTACTCCGTCCTGAGATTATTTGAATTTGTTTGGTTGACGTTTGAAGCGAAGCGCACATTTTAATAAGTCGCATCAAGTAGTTCCAATGCATGCAAATACATTACATGTGAGTTCCTTGTTCACGGCACCTCATTTTTCTTCTCATGTGTGTGTGTGTGTGTGTGTGTGTGTGTGTGTGTGTGTGTGTGTGTGTGTGTGTGCCTGTGTTCGTGCGTGTGTGTGTTCAATGCAGCCGTTCATCGGAACACGTCACCTGTTTGCCGGTATCGACATCAAGCCAGTGGAGGATGAAGATAACAAAGCACCTCCGACAGTGCCTGACGAGGTACCCATGGAATAATGAGGTAACGACGAGAAGGTGTTGTGCAGGCACGAACTGCTCGCCCCGCTGTCCTGCAGGAATATGTGAAAGCACAAACGTGCGTGGTGAGTAGCGGACGGTTGTACATGTAGCTCAACTAGTCAGGTAAAAATTGTATCTAGCATTGAGTAGCTTCTAACCTGCTACGACAATCTTATGTATGCCCTTTTATCCATGGACTCAATTATCACCCGTGTACCCGGTAACCCATGCACCCGAATGCCTATGTACCCAAATACCCATGTACCCAAATACCCATGTACCCAAATACCCATGTACCCAAATACCCATGTACCCAAGTACCCGTGTACCCAAATACCCATGTTTCACAAAATACCCATGTACCCAAATACCCATGTACCCAAATACCTGTGTACTCAAATACCCGTGTACCCAAATACCCATGTACCCACCCAGTACACCTCAAAAGCATGCTTACTGCATATACTTCGAAGTACAATCATATGAATGCATACTTTGAGGACTGCAAGCTTTGTGTGTTCGTGGGAGGTTATAAATTTGTCTGGTGGGTCACTACTATTATTTTCTTTATTATCTGCACCGGATGCCATTTCTGAAACTTGATCGCTTTGTACTTACTAATTAGTAGAAAAGACACCCTCACTCACATGTACTCACATGTACTCACATGTACTCACATGTATATTGCATCAGCTACAACAGCTAGCTCTGCATCATGCATCGTTTTTGAGTGGCTGAGACGCAAACCCCGCTAAAAGTCCATTACGGACTGTATTTTCTCAACTTTTGAGAGAAACAGGCAGACAATGGCAAAGGCCTTCCGGTGCATTATATATATTGTAATTGCAGCTGTGTTCTAAGTCTTTGAATTTGATCCACTTGGCTCTGTGGATATTGGGTAAAAGCTATTACAGCAAACCTGGTGTAAGCGACCTCTGGGTTTAGCGACCACTTTTCCATGCACGGATAGTTCTACACACAGACACTGTGGGACCTGGTTCTAAAGACCACCCGGCTTTAACGACCGCTTTTGCTTGCAGCGCAGGGTGGTCGCTTAAACCAGGTTTTACTGTATATGTAAGTGTGTGAGTGCTTAGCGTGGGCATTCATGTAGCAGCTGAGTAGCAGATTTGTCAGTGGATAATCCATCTCGCCATAATGTTCATTTGGCTGACTGATCCAGCTGGCTAACATTAATTGACCAGTGCCTCTACCTGTGGGATATTTCAATCATGTTAATTTTGTATATTTTACATGGTTCGTAATCGTAATGGTTGGTGGCATTCCTACAGATGTGGAGAAAACTGGTCCTCCAGCCGAGTTGCATGCCTCGCGAATCGTGAATTATATTAAAAAACGTTTGTCGTTGTACTAAGGCTGTACTCACACTACTTGAAAGTTTGACGCAAATGTCGCGTTCAAAACTAGACAAAAGTACTTGAAAAAGCCTTTCCAAGCACACTGCACTCCAGTGACGGCTTGAAACATTTTTGTCAGCAAATTACCATGGAGAAACATGATTGTCATGTGGTAGTTTTGCAAATCCCGAGGCTGCGTTCCTTCAATTGTTTTGCGCTCAATCAACTATTTGAAATTTTCAGTTCATGAGAAAAATAGAAACAGTTATATCTTGCTTGGATCGTGGAGTTCATTCGCCATGCCTCGCGAAGAAGTGGCACATCGTCGACGTCGACGGATGAAGAGGTTTCTCTCCACAGCTCGATGAGCTTCTTCTCCAAGTCGTCAGAAAACACTACGCGAGGCATGATGTCGGTACAAAAGCAATGGTACAAAAGAAATGCGACAGAAACGGCAATCAAAACAACGGGAAGCTACTGGAAGAAAGAAGACGGAAAATACTCGGAAAAACACCACAGAATTCAGAAATGACAGGCAAAAAAAGGAAACTACAAGTATATGTACAGGAGCAGTACGACCAGGCACGAGGAAACAAAGCATGAAAAATATTCTGGAGCCTTTCAACGTACAATAGTACGCCGGCCTCCTGACCTCACGATCACACAGCTTTCCAAACGGCATGAAAGCAAAAAACCTCGTAGAAGAGGGTTCCGTTTCCGCTGAAACCTTTCAAGCGGCTTTCAAGGGCTTTTTTCATTTTCGCAACCGTCACCGTGGCAACATTCACACGTAAGTCACTTGTATGCGGTTTTTCAAGTAGTGTGAGTACAGCCTAAAGAACACTGAAACAAAATTGAACTACATGTCTTTTAGAAAACTACCTTAGGTTTTCTATAATATAATAGTTCAATTTTGCTTCAGTGTCCTTTAGTTAGTACAAGGATTATTCCTGATAAGCGTTGCAAGAAAACTGTTACTTGTTTGAATGCTATATTTTTTGTACATTTTCTATTCGCATGGAAAGTGATTTCGCTCACTTGCTGCTTCTCTGATTACTGTAAAAACGAAGTGCTAACTCTAACGAGTTAAGGTGGCTCCTACCCCTCGGGTCCAAATTTTTTTGTTTGAAACGTGGCTAAAAACGATTGTACTTTGTTCCGTAGGATATCTAGTGTACGGAGACAAAATTTTATCAAGTTCTACCGGCCGGTTTCACTCGGGGGAGGGGCCAAACATAGCATACTCACAATTGCCAATTTAGGCCAAAAAACACCGGAAAACCACTTTTTTGGCCGTAGCACTCGTAGTTACCCCATTTTTCTTGATGTCCAACATCAGGACAGTAGTATACTTGCTAAATACCAGCATAAGCTTTAGAAGTGGGTAGAATTCTGCTAGAAGGTGACCTTTTTCTCTTTTCGGAATCATCCCATTTCAGCGCACACGTCCCACATATTAGCCCCGCCCACAAGTATTTGACACTGGACTTGCTCTGTATTCGATGGTTATGCTATCATAACCTAATAATGGTACTGTGTAGCAAGTTTGAGCAGGTTCTACCGAAGGTAACTCTTGAAATAAAACTTTGAAGTGTCAAGTGATGCCATATTTTCAAGAATCAGCACATTGCACTGGGACATTGTCCAACGCCTTAGAACCCCTGACTCCACCATATGACAGATACGTATCTTGCAATAATTGATTGCAACATCTTCCAAACATAGTAGTAGAGCTTTGGATCAAGTTTTAGCAGTTTCCACCGAAGCTAACTACCAAAATAAAACTTTGAAGTCGCCCACATACTAAATGCAATAGCTGAGCATGTGCATTGAGTGTATGGTCTAAAGGTTTTCACAACTAGCTCCAATGCGGCAGATACGTGTCTTACATTACTTGATTGCAACATCTTCCGAACATAGTAGTAGAGCTTTGGATCAAGTTTTAGCAGTTTCCACCGAAGCTAACTACCGAAATAGAACTTTGAAGTCGCCCACATACTAAATGCCATAGCTGAGCATGTGCATTGTGTGTATGGTCTAAAGGTTTTCACAACTAGCTCCAATGCGGCAGATACGTGTCTTACATTACTTGATTGCAACATCTTCAGAACATAGTATTAGAGCTTTGGATCAAGTTTTAGCAGTTTCCACCGAAGCTAACTACCGAAATAGAACTTTGAAGTCGCCCGCATACTAAATGCCATAGCTGAGCATGTGCATTGTGTGTATGGTCTAAAGGTTTTCACAACTAGCTCCAATGCGGCAGATACGTGTCTTACATTACTTGATTGCAACATCTTCAGAACATAGTAGTAGAGCTTTGGATCAAGTTTAGACAGTTTCTACCGAAGCTAACTACCAAAATAGAACTTTGAAGTCGCCCACATACTAAATGCCATACATGTAGCTGAGCATGTGTATTGAGTGTACATGTATGCTCTAGTGTTTTTCACAACTTTCTCCAACATGAAGCCAATACTGATGTGGAATTTTTTGACTGCTTTGTCCAAAACACAGTGCTGAAGCAATGCACATTGGGCACTTTCTACTGGTAATGCAATTATTATTATAAAGTGTTTGCTGCCAACATAGCAAGCAATACTGCTATACTAAATGCGTATTCCATTGGGTACGGTCCAATGGCTTTTCATTTCGCATCTAGCCACTGTTCTTCGTGCATTACTTGAATGCTTTGTCTCCATGGTAATGAAGCTAAGAGCCACACTGGAGAAGTTTCTACTGAAGCTAACTACCAAAAATATAAAATTTCCAAGATGCTACTATTACATAAAGTAGCTGTGTGCAATGCCACTCTGTTGAACACAGTAAGCAAAATTGAGTCACTAAAACCCTATTTGCCAGATATAAGCTGTTGAGACTGATAGCAGCTGAGCTGTATGATCTGATATGGATGGCGGTTCCACACTGACCAGCACATGTACACGTGCACAGGCAGAAGAACATACAAGTAATACACCTATCGTTACTTCGAAGTCCATCATGTAAATACAAGCGTATATACAAGCATCGCTCCTGTTCTCCACAACCTGCAGTCCTGGGCCACTCCAGCTGGTCAGAGTGCAATAATTTCTGCAGCAGGCTTGACTTGGAAAGCTAATCACAACTGCCATGGCTGCAACATGAGTATTACCAGCGCTTTTACAGCGCTACTTGTATTATATTATTGCCAATCCATTGTGGTGCATGGCACTCGTTTTCAACAACCGAGTTTATGTCATTAGTTGCATATCCAACGCCAATAGAAAAAAGAAGGGGTGGGGCAAATTACCACGGTTCAACACTAGTCATATTGAACGGCGTTATGCCATGCCAGGCGCGCACACAAAACGCCCGCGCGAGTGCGCATGCATATACACACCCGGGTAACACACATTCGTGCGACTCTACATAGCCTGCACTGTCGTTCTATGTCATAGGAGTGAGTGCACACACACACACATATATATATATATGTACATGTAGATTGCCTAGTTTTGCACACGTAATAAAATTGTGTAAGCATACACACATGTGCGTGCACATATAGATAGACTCAGCGGCATACGCATGAGTGTGTGCCGATAGGGCCACATGCCAATTATCGGATTAGTCTGTGAAAGTTGCACGGCACGACAAACTTTCGAACAGTCTAAAGATATGACACAATGAATGTGGAATACCCACCAGTGTGTAAGACTATTTCATACCTATTTCGCAGCGTTTGTGATTTTCGGAACGTCCCTCTTGATATTTGATGTCCTCAATTGGTTGATGACACAGTCACAAATTATCAAATTCACCTCCAATCAGTGCCATCCAATCTGCGTTCCGCGATGCATGTACAGTGAACGGTGTTGAGGAAAGCCATGCAGCAATAAAACAGTCGAGACTCCCAAGCAGAGGATACAATTCAACAGCGTATTGAAGTACGAATTGCTGTAAACAATTTTCAAGACACAATTACAAAATTTGAAGTGCGTCTTGAAACGTGTTTGAAGGGCTTCGATGTATTTACCTTCGACCTCCCTGAATCGATCCATCCACAGCTACCCGACGAATTTACCAGTCAGTGCGGGAGATGATCGAGCAAGTTATATTTGAAGGTCGCGAGATGTCAGTGGCACTGGCAGGAAATCTACACAAGCGTATCATCAGTCTGAAATAATTTTCTAAGACTCAGGCGTGATTCAAGAGCGGACTTTGATTTCTCCCTTCTTATTACGAGCACCAGTCGACATTGCATTCTTGGAAAATCTTCTGCGAATGCTGCCTTCCCCTTTCATAGAAAGAACGAGTGAAGAGGGACACTAGCAGCAGGTTCTAGCTAGGTCGCCAGAATTGCAGAAAAGCGAGAAGACGTTTCCTACAACGATTGATCGCACAAAAATCATCGCTACCGAAAAATTTACTGAAAATCTACACTTTTCAAACGATGCGCGCGCAGAGGGTGTGAGCCACCTTAACGAGGAGGAATCTGTAGTTAAAATAGGTATCTATTATTGCACGATTAAAGAGGTCAATATATTTCATATATTGACCGATTATGAGGGCAATAATAGATTTATCACGACGTAGCATACCTAAACTGTTTTTAGCTGTGTTTATAGGAAGAAAGGAATACTATTATAATAGTACATAGTATGTACATATGCCGTTTACATTGGACATCACTTCTCTATAAACAGAAGTTTTCAGTTGTCACTTGTAGTATGTTCCCCAAGTAATTAGTTCTTTGACTGAGAATCTGACAGTTTGGGTTCAAATCCCAACATTTGGCTTCAGATTTTTCTCCTTTCAGTTCTGATTTTTTTCTAAGTTGAGGAAAAAGTTCTAAGTCCTCGGGCTAAGTGGTCAATAATAAGCGGTCAATATAAGCGGTCATATGCTGATATTTGACCGCTTAGAGATCAAAGTTTCTGTGGGGGTCAATAATAAGAGAGTGATAAAATTAATATCGTTATACAGAAATCGATACATATACTGTCCTATTGAGCGTTGAGAATGAGTGAGAATCGTTACCTTTGGTACACGTAAACTACGAAATTTTGCGAAATCGTTATACAGTATATGCGCCTCGTTAGAATATTGGCTTTTACAGTAGTCGACTTCCTACGATAATAATATTATGATGACAATCTTCACACTTTAGATGTTAGTTGTTACCGTGGTAAACGCTTTTCATCACACCCTAAGATACAGTACATCATTAATTTTGCAAGATTGGGTGTTGACGTAAAGAGCAGTGCAATGATTTGAGACGGTGCAGTGGGCTGTGGCAAGTCCTTAGTCTCCTTTACAGCTGATTCTTATCAAAATAATTAGTTACGATTGCATGAAGATGATGATGGGACAGTACTCTCAGCCTCTCAGGCAAATTGAGTTCGAACAGTAAGCGTAAGTGCGCGGCATGTTACACTGGACAGTGATTACTGTGATTGTGATGCAACAGCACGTGAAGTACTACAGTACTACAGTGTAGTATGTTTTCACGGCGACAGCGTGAACAATACAAGGCGAGGACACACTGTATGGGCTTGCATTATAATACAGTGGAGTTACTAGCACTAGTAGTGCTTCAAGCGCTCTTGAGTTCTTTGTGCCGCTTGGTTTTCTGCCGGTAAAAGTGGCTGCTTCAGTAGTTCCAGCGCTTTGAATGTGGCCAGTAAGAGCTAGCGCGACATCAAGCAAACGGTGATGAATACCCGGGACTGGACGATCGTAGTGAATCATTCTGTTTACACTGTGACAGGCTGAGTGCAGTGGACCAATGAAATAGAAATAAAACCATTTCCTGGACGGGACTGTCTGTATGCATGAAGAGCGTTTGAAGCCAGGTCAGACAGAGGGTAGTGTGAGACGAACGTAGTTGTATTTGGGCATCCCACATTCCTGCCCCAATCGGCCCCACTTTGCCGACAACACTGGACAGCAAGCTCCGAAACGGGCACTCCTCAAACTAACTTGGCATCTGCATTGTCTGATGAAAGCATGCAACAATCACGAAAGCCAAGTCATGCAGGGACTGCACCGTCTCTAGCAGAAGTATTGAGCAAGCCAAGTAGGACTGTAGCATAGCTCGCATAGGGACACAGCAGGAGGGCTAAGTGAAATCCTCAGTTTGTTGACAATCACAAAATCGATCCCACAATATTGTGGGATCGATTTGCCATGGCAGTGTCACAATCAGGATCCCCCTCCCCCCTCCCCCCTCCTCTCTCTCTCTCACCACTCATAGTACACACTGTTGAAGGTCCATTCTCAGCTATATTTAGCAGAAAAGAACCGACAAGAATAGGAATGGGAGCTCCTCACGCGCACGGGCAGAAAGGAGCCGGAGCACATGTACACAATTATGCATGTGCATGCCTATAACTTAAAGGGGAAGTCCGGTGAAAAATTTAAATTTCAGGGTCGGTAGAGTTTCGGGCGCTGAGTCGAATGGTGTTGGTCCCACGTGTCTCCGACAAAGCGTTCTCGAGATATTTTCGTTTGAAAAACTGAGTTTCGGGGGCTGCGCCATGACGTCATGCGGCCGCGCCACACCCTCCGCAACGTCATAGCGTGCAGCTAGGTCAAAAGGAGTGCGTGAAAGCAATAGTGTCAGTGCTATTTCATTTGATTTGGCGACTGATAATAGGTGGTGCACCGTGCAAGCCACCCTGAAGACCTAACTCCTTGTGAGAGTGAGGATGCAGCCATGGCTGACTGAAGTTTGGTCTGGGGCTGAGAACCTCGGTATTCAGCTGAAGAAATGGCCGCGCGGGCCGGTCAAGAGTGAGCGCTACTGAGTTTCCGACTGATGAAGAAGCAGCAGCTATTGCAGACGAGGCTGATATAATTATCAGATCGCTGGAGAGCAGGGTCGCCAAAATGGAGAAGAGTGATGCGAGTGCTCTAAATGTTGTTCCATACCGATTCACTTAGACTCCAGTAGCCTGCCACATGGTGATGTTTTGGTGCGAACTTGGCATATTTCGGACTACTCAATTGGAGAACACTGCAGGCTCTTTGAACCACGGGCACGACTCTTCGCTCGCAACGCTATGGAATCTGAAAGTTCTAGGTCCTGGAGCTGCTCGCTGTTTTGTCACTTGTCACGGTTGTGCACTCATCGCTGTAGCATAAAATAATGAGGCGGGACTGGAGCGGAAAACTAAAATTTTCTTTCTCAAAGCACAACCACCGGCACCGGCAAGGAGAAACGCACGTTCTCTGACTACATGACCAGATGACTGGACGACTGATGCGAGTGTAGTACATGTACATGACAAGTCCGTGTGTTGACTAGTTTTCTGAGTCTTGTGTCTCGAGTCTTGTTGTAGATACTAGCCCAGCACGGCAGTGCTGGAGTAGTTCCGTGTGTGATGAGTTTGTTGACTGCACTATACCTGACTACAGCTAGCATGCACGCAGCGCATTGCTAGAGCCGTAGAGGCCATGCATTGCATGCTGACGGAAAAAGTCCAACTCGGAAACGGCTAAAATACGGTATAACCTCGAGGCTTACCGAGCTGAAAATCACAGGGTACGTAGTGTTTGTAACACTGAATCGAATGGTCTTGGTCCGAAGAAGCTGCGACAAACGGTTCCCCAATCGAACGCGCTCTGAATATGACCATTTTGTACACGACTAGATGGTGTGGCTACCTGGCTGCACGCTGTGACGTCATCACCTGGATCTGGGTGATGCGCGCTCAAATTCGCACATGTTCGATTGGGCGTATCTGACGAACCATAGGCCGCAGCCTCCTCGGACTAAGACCATTCGACTCAGCGACCCGAACTCTACGGACTGTGAAATTTAAATTTTTCACCGGACTTCCCCTTTAAGCAAGAGTCCATAACCCCCGGGGGGTTATGGACTCTTGCTATAAGCTTGTTCGCGTTGGCCTCACCCAGCAAGCTTTGCTCAGTCATACTACAGAGCAAAATCGTTCCTCTGTCAACACACATGCAGCACCCAGCACCGCACAGGCCCAGAGCAAATCAAGAGGCAAGATGGTAGAATGTGGTTTGTATTCGTTATAGAGTGCTAGCTGCTCGTTGAAATCCGATCAAGCAAGTCAATGCCACGCCGGGCGGTGTCTAGTCCCTAGACCTGCTTACACTGGGATGTGATTGAACAGAACGCAAGCTATGTTACAGTCATGTGTGCAGCCGCCTCTATCATGTAGTAATCTGTTCTCGAGGTTCGTGGGTTCTCGTAAAAAAAAAAATAATAATAAAAGTTACTTGATTCACGCCATCGGATTGCTTTTAGCAGTACTATAAATCTACTTGTACCGTAGCACAACTGAGATCTATAGAGTATATCAGATTCTACTGTTCAGCGAATCCTGCACGTTTTTACATGCATGCATGAGTGAGGTGACTTTCTTTGTTAGGCCGCGGTCACACCAAACAAGCCGTTTCCCGCTTGCGCTGAAAGTGGCTTGTGCTGAATGAGGCGGTTGGTCACACCACTTCGCGAAATCGGCTGGATTTTTTGTGTGCTAGAGTTTTTTTTCTTCCCGCTCATTTTTGAATATGATTTTCTCTTGTTCTCCCGTCTCCTTCTCCAGCACACTTCTTCAGTTCGTCCAAGATCCACGCTCTCTTTCTGGTATTTTTTTTCATAGTGGTCTCATACTTGGTTTTTGTTTCAAACCAAAGCTCCAGTAATCGCCGCTTCAGTGCTACTGTCCAGGATTCCATGATGACCGACAAAAAGGCAAGGAGAGAAGTTTCACCAACAACGAAAGCCGGAAGGTGGCAGAATTGAGAAGAACACGATGCAAGCTGCAAGATCATGCCAAGATGCGCTTTGAACCAGTTTATTTTTCCCGCCACTGCGCCAGAATGGCTGAAAGTGGCTGAATCCATTCAGCGCTCCCATTCAGCGCTTTGAAAACGGCTGACTGCTGAAAAAGGCTGAAGCCGAAAATTCAGCCGTTTCCGTAGCGACGATGACGTCAAAAAGCGCTTTTTTCCGCTGAATGGCTGAATCGCGCTTGGTGTGACCGCGGCCTAGCATTGTATGTTTGGAGCATGCAGCGGCTTCATAGCCATGAATGTGCAGGAGTGCCTGCCGTGTTTTCCAGGATCCTCTCAATGCGTCTGTCTCTCCTTTGTGTCGCTCAGTTCATTGATTGTATTTCCGGAATTCGCAGCATAGACAGGCATTCTCACCGTGATTGGTAGGGAATTTTAAGAGGGTCTGATTGTGCATACAATGCCATAGATTAGTGAACAAGGAAAGGTCACAGCATAATACATGTACATGTACGTTCTCGTGTTCACATAATGGATAGGTCGGAGTGGGCGCATCTACCGAAAGAACTAAAAATTGCTATACATGTACATGTACAATCATGTACAATTACATGTGCATGTACATGTGTGGTAGTATTTTTATTTTATTTTTATTATTTTTTATTTATTCACAATCACGTGGCACTAGCCAATGAAAATTGGTGATGTGGGCGATAGCCAGCCATGGCGGTAATAGACTAAGAGCTAGAGGGGAGAATGAAAGGGGAACTGAAAAGCAAGAGAAGCTAGGGCAGGGCTGGATATCAACTAGTATGTTGCATTCTGCAGTAGCTGTGTGAATGTATTGTAACATTGGCAGGATTTTAGATGTTGTGGGAGGAGAGACCAATGGCGGTAAGCAAGGAAGAGAGGAGATGTTTGCATAGAGGCAGACCGCGCAATAGGGAAGCGGAGAGAGTTTCTGGTGCGCATGTATTGAGATTGAGCAAACCAGCTTAGGCAGGAGAGAGCATGAAGAGGAGCAATGCCCAGCTTAATTTTATGAATTGTCTGGCATGCCAAAAAACGCACGCGGACCGAGAGCGGCACAGCAGAAGCAAGGCGGTATACGTCTGCGCTTGGAGTCAGGCGAGGAAGCCGAAATAATATTTTCAAAAGACGCCTATGCATAACTTCGAGTCGAGCAATCAGTGTTTTAGAAATGCCAGCCCAAATTATGCAGCAGTAATCAAAAATAGGCAGAATGTAAGATGTGTAGATAACATGGCGATTCATGTGTGGCCTTGTTTTGTTGAAAACGTGTTGTTGGTTAACATCATATTACATGTATATTAAAGGTGGAGGATGCACTGTGTTCGGAAACAGTGCTCCTTACCACAACATCCACGGTTGGCAGAGCCCCGGTCTTGCGACCATTTGAACCGTAAGGGAGTTAGCCCTGTTCATGACTCTCATTATATCAGGGAGTTGTTTGAGTCTTCTTGTTTGTTTTTTTGTTGTTGTACTTTCAGTCGTGTATTCCTCGCTGGTTCTTGGATATCTTCTTAATTTAACTTTTAAAATCATATTGATACATGTACATGTACATGTACATACATTGTAGTTCTTTTGTAGAATTTGCTCTGCATACTCTGTATTGTCCTTCATAGTAGTCTGTCTTTATTTCTCCACCTTCTGCCCATGGCGTCCTTCTCTACCATGGCTGTTGTAGTAAGGGGGTAATGTTTCCGAACGCAGTGTGTCCTCCACCTCGTAACATGCTCTTAACCAACAACATCTACATTGTGTAGTATCCCTGCCCGACCAATACGGAAGCAGTACGGCAGGGATACTACAATTGTACATGACATACAGTACATGTACAGTGCTGGCAACTGAAATCCGACCCCGCTGAGCTGTGCGCTCACATCGCAAAGACCCAGCACGGGATGGTAAAACTACGAAACACGGAGACCGCTAGGGGGTCGGATTTCAGTTCCCAACACTGTATGTCATGAACAATGTAACTTTCATTATGTTCATGACGTGTGTTGGTATAATTACTGAATAGAAGGCTAAGTCCCACCAGCCTGTATACATGTACATGTAGTTTCCAAGGAGCCGTGAGTTTCGAAGTGAGATGGAAATGTTGAGCGGACGGTTCGCTGCTGAGATGATGAGTGCACCATACAATAATACATGTACATGTATATTCTACAATACACTGTACAGCTACCTATGCTTTTACAGTTTTAGTGGTAGAGGGTCGCAGGCCATAACTACATTGTTTAAACAAGGGTCCCGCGTCCACAGCAAATGGTGCTCAGCAGTGCAGGGAAGTGGGTGGATTCCTCACCAATGAAATACTTATACGAGCTACATGTTCCCATCGTGCATTGCTACTCGACTCAGAGTTTCTTGAAGGAAACACCGGTGTATCCCAGCACTGCTGAACACGCTTCACACCATACTATCATCACACTTTCACAGTGTATTGTAGATTTCCACAGGGTTCCTGGCTTCTCTGCACTCCATCTCGAGTGGGCGCTGCGGGGGAGTGAGCGTGACCACCCTTTACTGATACCCCCACCCCCCCCCCCCCCGCATGTGCAAAATCAGTTGCAGCGACGACGAGGTGCGATCACATTATCACATACACAGCCAATGGCAAAATGGCAATGGGACTTCCGTTCAGAATCAGGGCTTGCCATCATGGACTTACCTAAGGCCGGTCGGGCAGCTAGGCTGTATGATCACCCATTCAGCTTTTTTTATCTGTTCATCCTCCAGGACCGGCGCCTTCGCGATGGTTGCGTTGATGTTTGAGTACAGACTACAGAGATACACACCCGATGTACATGTAGATAGTGTGACTGTTGTTTTTGTTGTGTTTTTATTTATACATGTAGTCGTTCAACCAAACACACAATGGTGCCTTCTCACGAGCAGACGACTTAGACGAGGAGAGGGCAGAAAGAGAATGGGGAGGGGAGAAAAAGACAGGCAGGGAAGAGAGATACAATAAGTACATGTACATGTAGAATTGAGAGGATAATGATTGTAGTATACATGTACATGTACATGTGCATGTAGAAGCGAGAGTAAGATCCAGATCTTTGGCAGAGTACAATGTCATGTCCATGTACATGTACATACTGTTGTGAATTCCAGCAGAAATCCAAGAGAGCTCGATACCGGGACTGGTGTGTATTGTACATGTACATGACGTGTATGCCAGTCATTGTGTCTCGGATACACAGTACTATAATTATGTCCATCACGACTTTAGGGGGCTATTATGTACAATAGTACACTTTAGTGATACCTGTACATGCAAGTGTGTCCTACATGTGCATGACTGTACAAGTCATGCACATGTAGGACACACTTCACTGACTTCAGGCTCTTGAACATTTTGAACGTTTTCACTAGTAATACATGTACATGTACTTTCATGCCTTATCATCAGATGAACTACTGACATGTACAAGCAAAATCAACTGATCACTGGTTTGAGGGAAAGACGCAAACGGGAAAAGTCTGAAGAAAACATCAAATGACGGATTCTTTTTCTATATGTACATGTACAATGTACATGTGTTTTTCACGTGCACGCAGTGCCAAGTTGTTGAATGTTTTAGAAGCTGTTTATATTCTCACCAAGAGACCTACATGTAACTAGTTACTTACGTAAACAGATTCAGATTAGATTCACGCTTAGGCTGTGTTAGGCAGGTCGTCAACAACTCGTTAGTTTTTTGTCCATTTTGTTGTCTGTTTTTGTTGCACCGCCGCACTTCATGCTCTTTGGGTTTATTCACACTTGTACCTTTTCCACATTACTTTCTACATGTATGTACATATTATATAACCCAATACTGGTTCAGAAACAGTAATAGATAAGCCTTGTTATAGTTCACGTATATTGTTAGATTGACGGCATCCTCCACCTTGTTTAATGCTGTCAATCTAACAATAATAGTGATTGTACAGCGTACAGTACATGTATATGTATAATGTACAATGTACGTGTACTATGGCCCAGTATGGGTCACGTATTTGACGCTGTTGTTCTGGCTCTTCTTTTCCTTGCGCTGTTTCTATCACCTCTCTCCTGTATAATAACTTGGTGCTAAAATAGGAAAAGAACATAATAACACCTGAATGTGCTAAATACAACATTATACAAAAGGGAATCATAAACCACGTAGCACTAAAAGTGTATTGGACGCCGACGGCCAGCAACCTGGCAATAACAATCGCGCTAGACCGCTCGACCGCTGCACTAGAGGTGTTCGTGATGGCGTCACCCTTACCACCTGCCAGGCTGCCACAACTAACTTCTGCACAGGGCTATGCCGAGTACAATGACTGTTACCGTCTGTATTGTATAGAATGAACCCTGTGCGAGGGAGGCCCTGTGCAGAGGTTGTGGCAGGTGACTGAAAGGTGAAGCCATCATGAGGACGTCTACAGCGCGGTCTAGTGCGACTGTTATACAATAACGTGCTCGTGTCTCACACAAAGTCATCGAGCATTGGACAGCCGAAAGCAGCAAATTCATTTTATTTCTCGCCTGTCTTGTGTGTCATTGCTCCATCGTTGATGCCGAGCACCTTATAAGGGCTTTTTCGCAGCGGTGGGACCTCATCCTACTCTGCTTTCTCCATACTGTAGTCGTGCCTATAGGCTATACTAGTAATAGTGTACCAGTACAATGTATGTTCTAAGAATGTTCTAAGAATAGCCTGCATCTTTTGTGGTTGGCAAGTGCCCGTTAATAATAGCCGATTGGCATGGTACAATTTTTATAGGTTCTTCTACTGGATTTCAATTGTGTTATCTCGCTTGGTTTGGGCATCCACAGTTTGTGGTGTCCCCAAAATAATGCTTTGCAGTCATGTACATGTACATGTACAATGTAAGTCCTACACTGCTGTGAAGTGTGCTGTTCCAGTACCTACTCGTACATGTACAATGTACACAGTAGCGAGAGTTCTCAGATTGCCTAGAGTGCTCAACACCACAAGGATGGAGCATTACCACAAAAGGCAGAAGAGGACAGAGACTGCCTTGAGTTGTCTGAGGATTGCCTTACCTTTGCTATGTGTGTGAAACGCAGCGTTACAACAACGACCTAGCCGGCTGTCTCTGTTCTCTTCTGCCTGTTGTGTACAATGTGCCTGTCAGGAAGACCTCCTCTCAAACATGTAGCAGGTAGGGTTCGTAGAATGATGTTGAACTTGAAGCGCTGAGTGTTGTGGTCACGGGACTCCCATGCGTGCCCCTCCCCCACGAAGCGATCTAGAGATATTTCGCCGATTTTAGTAAGGCAAACGCTCTAGGACCCCAGAATCGCTCCTAGCGGCTAAGACAGTCTCCTCTTGAATTTAAAAGTCTAACAGCGTTCACATCAATACTCAACTTATTCTTTTGCTCAATGAGCAATACAATCTTTCCATTTTCTTTCTTCTGTTTTCCTTTTCAATTTAATCCTCCCTACCCAATATCCCTTTGGTGCGTCCATGGAGCTATGAAGCCGAGACCTCTGTTCGGCGGAGCTTAATGGATCCCACCACCACACTCCATCATTCACCCCAGTGTCTGCAGATATGTGGATTTTGTAGAAAAAAAATAGAAAAAACCTGTCGCCCCTACATGTACGTTTCCGTGGCTTCTACTCCGGGTGGGGTGATTTGTAGCTCGTTACGACTACACAACAGAACTAACTCCACGAGATCGTGAGGGCCAGGACGTGACATTGCTATTTGTTCAGTCACTTGGTGCTGTTTTAGTGTTGCTTGATTAGACGAATATTCGTCGAACATGAACATGTTTCGCACAAGTACTGAGTTGTAAGAGTACTATTGCTGCGTGATGAGTGATGGGTTGTGTGTCTACGTGTGCCCACATTGTAGAAAGTATGGAGCCAGAGTATTCGCATGGATCATAATGTAATTATTGTTGTGGGAGGTCATGTCCATGTCCATGTACATGTACAATGTACATGTCCCTACAGGCTACGCTGACTCCACTGTACCAGGTTTCAACAATAGATCACACTTCACAGATCCACGGCCCACGGGACGATCTTGATGTCACTGCAATAATCGTTTGTATGTGTTGTACTGTACATGCACATAGAAATTATAATTGCTATTAATTAATTTAGAGAAATGACTCTCGATCCGAGTCCATTACTATCAATTCATTTGTGGGTGAATTGGGGGGGGGGGGGAGGAGGAGGGGGTGTTGACGCTTGGAGTAATCATTGGGTCTACGCGGTTCGTGTAACTGCGCCAGTTCAAGGATAGGATTCCTGCTTGAGACACATGGGCCTACAAGTACAATGATTAATATAATAATTATTAGTCATGCACAGACGAGCGTGCATGAAGCTGCCGGTGAAAGTGTTGAGGCTGCAGTAACCCATTTCACTTTGTAGTGGTGTTCTTCAACATGACATTGTGTCCTTATTACACGCTACATGCACGGTACATGATTGTATACAATCATGTACCGTGCATGTACTTGAAATAAAGGATTCAGTGGTGGTTGCCTTCTCTGGGTAGGATTGGCGACTCCTACCCCTATATGGCCTATGGCTCCTTGACTTTACTAGTGTCTGTACTTCGTGCAAATCTGAAAGGATGACCAGGGAATATTTCCCATTGCACGACTACAGTCAGAGTGCATGTGCTGAATGAGTGGATTGGGAGAGCAAGGATACAGAGTCATTCTCTAGTGCATAATAAAGACAAGTACATGTTTCAGCTTTTTAGTGCTAACACATGGTGGTGGAGACATACGGCGATAGCGGAAAGAGCCGGGTAGCGTTTCCACCGCGAATCAATGGAACCATTCAATGGCACACTCGACTCAAGTGGATCACCTAACCGTGCCACACTGACCTAAGTCCTTCTCTGTCGTTGTGACTGGGTGAATGACTATTTATATTTTTATAATGCAATGCGTGGAGTTGAGTTTTGATCGCCCGTCAAGGCTGAAGACTGTGGCGTCGGCGATACCGATTGGCTGCGCCACACACACCCGTGCACGGTCGGCAGAACCATCAGTCAGCATTTTGGCACCTGCACTCTGTACAGTACCTACAGACTGTGTATGCGAAGCCGACCCAGCGGCCAGACGGCCAGAGTTCAGCACGTAACGACTTTACGTCGTTGCACGTTGGTAGTTGGTTCGTCAGCCGTTGGTCTACCACTGGCACTGCACTCTCCCACAGTCCCAGTCCCAGCTGCATGACTAGACTGTGCTATTGAACACTGCGAATCCTGATTCAAACGCCGTGCATAGGTAGACCAGATCTGGCCGGACCAGGGCTCGCACAGTGGTGGTATTGGGTGACGGGGAAAGTGCGTAGTTCGTTCGCATTCCTTGCCGTGACAGGCTTGTCCGAAGAGACCACATCGGTGTCAGGGTATATAAGTCAGTCGCGAGCGTTGCCTTCGACTCAAAACGATTGCGTTGGCTATCTGGTGCAGATTGCTAAATTGTTGACTTGGACGTCAACGAATGAAGCAATTGACGAAACAAGGCACACGGATTCTCCCTAGATAAGCAAGCAAGGAGAAGAGTGAAAAAGGCACTTAGCTGGTTTGCGGACCTGAGCGATTGCAGTTTCCTGCCAGGGTCTTTGTCGTTGGCGTTGTGCTCGTAAATCAAGCTCCAACAATTTGCCAATTACAGTATTATGTCAGTCCAAGTATCGCCGTCCAGTATGTCTCAATCTCCAGCTGGTGGATGGCTAGGAGAAGTGTATCTTGACGAAGAGGCTTTCTCCGTGCAGCGCGGTGGAAGGTCGCCGAGATCAGGCCGCGCTCACTTGGAAACCGGCTATACAACTCAAGGATATTATCCGCCGTCACCGTCCTCGCTCGGCGAGAGTGGATACCTGGACGCCGCAGAACTGGTGGCACCGCAACACGGCAGAACGTACTCCGATGCTGACAGCACGCTGCGGCGGAACTCTGGGCAGCGAGATCACGGAACTCCGGACGAGGACAACGAGAAGAAGCGCAGCGCGTCCGCTCTGGGAATGCTGTTTCAGGGCCGGTCGCGTCCGAAATCACCCACGATACGATCCAAATCAGCCAGTCCGCCGCACGAACAGCCTGGCAACGTGAACATTCTAGTCGATATCGGTGACGAGGTAGGGAATGTACCATCTTCCAAGACTGGCCGATCGACGCGGAAAGGGAAGGCCCCAAAGGCAACGCCAAGGCAATCACGAATGCATCATGGCGTCAGTATTGAGGTGCGGTTTGTGGAGAACTCCAACAACCAAGTCGACGTGCCCAACGGAGCTGATCTCATTGATTTGTCAGCATAGCTTCTAGTGAGGTTCATGCGCATGTAGCTGCTGCAAATTTCGGAATTCGAAAATCTTGACCTCTTTCCAAAAACCTGTTAGCAACACAGAGTCAAGTACAGCTGTACATTGCCTGCTTGCGAACAAGACTAACTGCTCTACCAAGCAGTTCACTCTGCATCTCACCCTTCACAAATCCACACTTGTTTTCGTTGAACATTGACAAACCTTGATTCCTCTTTACGTTGGCCCCACACGCCACAGCCCTTGACACTGAAAACCGTACTAGATATTTCTCCCAACCTTTCCGATTTACTTTTTTGAAAATCGCATTAGATATATCTGGGAACCTTTTATTCCAATTTGAGTTTTGCTCATATCCCTGGTCTGATTGATGGACAAGAGTAACATTTCTCTGCTGTTAGGCAGAACTTGCACAAGCTCTGCAGGTGATAACATGTAGCCTGATACACTAAGCTGTGCAGTTCTTTGTGACTGCTGAGTGTGGAGCAGAGCATGGGTACGGGTGCGTTATGTTCATGATCGTGTTACTGCAGGTGTGTTCTGGCACTAGGATACCCTGGCCTGAGGGCTAGGCTAGGGACACGGCGGTGCCCATCGTGAATAATGATAAAAATTTATGGCTGGCAAGACTTTGGTGTTGCGCTGCACGAATCCAACGCGCACAAGTATAATGTAGTTCCACTTTCCTGTTTGTCACTGGCATCTTGAGCTGTCCCATCGATGCATCCCGCCACACTATCACTTGTCATGAGGTACATCTACATAATATGTATGTTGTTATGGTGAATGTAGGAATACTAGACAAAAGGAGCGGAAAATGAGGTAAACAGAAGGCGTATCCCTTGAATATACAACACCTGATACTAGTAGCCCTTGGTACGACTGCACATTGTGGTGTGCTGTTTCTAGGCGCATCCGCACCAAAACAAATACATGTCATTCATTGCATTGTATGTCATGTATCTGGAACTAAGGGGCCCGTGCATGGTCAGCGCCTGATGCAGCAATGAGATGGAATCCACCATTCTTATCTTGTTATCTCTTATCTTAAACTTTTATGCCATAATAATTATTGTTTTAACTCTACAGCCTAGGAATGCATACAAGTTATTTTGTCCATAACCATTGCAGTAGACTCTACTTGTACTTTATGAGCGCATAATGCAGATGAAGAGCATAGCACAGTAGTCAACTGTGAACTACAAGTATTATAATAATTAATTATTACTTTCACTGCTCAATACCCTGGCCTGGGGTCAGAGGTACAAACGTCGGAATGGTTGGTTGCAACTCCGCGTTCACGCAAGTGTGCATCAGGCAACAACATGAAAACAAGGCATTCCCGTATGTCACATGACTGTCGCCTTGGAGTCGACCAATGACAGATCAAATTACGCGGGCTGGAAAGCGCGATCCTGCCTGATGAATGGTGATGGAACTAGTTCCACTGCCCGTCGTCAAGTGACGACGGGCAGTGGACGGAATCCACTGCCCGTCGTCACTTGACGACGGGCAGTGGACAGAATCCACTGCCCGTCGTCACTTGACGACGGGCAGTGGACAGAATCCACTCATGAGTCTACCATTTCAATGACAAGCTTCTGTGGTCTGAAAGTACATGCAAAAGTCGTGTACTGAGTCTGTAGTCCGTGTCCGGTTAAGGTTGTCGAAGTCACTCTCACTCAGCTCACACTGACACAGCCTCATACAGCCATACAGGACTCGAGTCAAGTCACAGAATGGTTCATGTAAACTCAAACGTCAAAGATTGTGAGTGATCTCCTTGGCTTGGGTGCATACGGGAAACACGTTCCAGTCACTCATACTCGGTCAGCACCGCTGCTCATCCAGCCCTTGCCGCTATCGCGGCGCGGGCAGGATTCCGCGGTACTGCCCTCATACTCGTGCAGGAACCTGTACTTCCAGTACTTGTACAGAAACACATGTGCAAGTACTCAGTATTCTAATACAAATAATATTTAATAGTGGTGCCCGGCATCTAAATGACGACCCTACATGTACATGTACATGTACAAACAAGAAGAGGACAGGGGAAGTGTTTTGACTCCGAGTTTCACGCACTAAGCGATCATCAGAATGATCATCATTCTGTCCTCTTATTGTTTGAACCAGCTCTGCCTCTCGGTACAGTATTTAGCCCTCTCTTGGACGGCCTGGAACCTCTCTGTTTTACATTGTACATGATTGTACATCATTGTACATCATTGTACATGTACACGACTGTAGGTCATTGACACGTTGTACATGTACTTCGAAGTATAAACTAACAAACTG
The DNA here is from genome assembly GCF_964019385.1 of Sycon ciliatum. Lineage (NCBI taxonomy): Eukaryota > Metazoa > Porifera > Calcarea > Leucosolenida > Sycettidae > Sycon > Sycon ciliatum. The sequence goes on along the minus strand of NC_088655.1, from coordinate 23,779,433 downwards.
TTACTTGCGAAGCGGAATCGGAAACCGCGTTCAGAAGTTGTAAGGGAATTATTATTAATTTGATAGCCAGATAGCCAACAATATGTGTCACAAACACACACACTAGTATGAGTAGGAATCGAACCAGGTTGAAATCATTATAACTGTAGCACAGCGAAACGCCAACCACAACGAAGAGTCTTCGCTAGAATTCCGAGTTTTCTCTTTTCCCAAAGTTTGCCAAACACTTTCCTCACGTACATGTACATGTACATGTACATTGTACGTACCTGTAGGTCCTGATGCGTCTTGGGCATTGCTTTGCCCTGAGGCTAAGGTCTAGTCGCAGACTTGTACTTGTGTAGCAAAGGCCATTGTCCAGTTCGCATGGTCCTAGCCAGGTTCGTTGAACTGCTGACAAGGTGTCGCAAGAAGGCTGGCTGGACTGGGCAAAGCATGGGTGGGCGAACACCTTTCTGTCACTTGTGCTGTCAAAATAGTGTCAGCTCATCTCGTCCAATGTTCAAGGAAACAATGCCTACAATGTATTAGTATGTGGCATGTTGTGCGTCATTATTATTAATAATAATTATTATTATAAAATGTGGCATGCATCCGTGCTAAGGACAGGAGGCCAAGGACAGGAGGCCAAGGAGTCGAGTAGTTTTCATCAAGACTACACACTGGGCTTACAACGATACATCATCAATGACATCATCATTTTGGACAATGGGCTGCATGCAGGGTTTGACTACCGTACTGGCAATATAATTATGTTGCCGCAGTGAGGCCATGAAGCGTTACATTGGCACATGTTTGCCGCACGCAGGGCGTTACATGCAAAGTCGCACAGGAGCCGTACACAGGTTTCTATATTGCCGCAGTCCTTTTTTTGCTATTGCCGCATCACTTTTTTGCTATTGCCGCATCATTTTTTTGCTATTGCCGCATCATTTTTTTGCTATTGCCGCATCATTTTTTGCAAACTGCAATGAAAAGATCGCCGCACCCCGATAGGTACTTCACGATCACCATGAATGATCACCATAGTGCCAAGCAGGGAGTCGTAAAAGCCCGGGAGAGGACACGGGATGCGCGCACGCGGACGATGTTTGCCTCGGCCAGAAAGTGAAGCACGCTAGGCCGGCGCGGCCGGATCTGCTCGATCCACGGCGCTGTGCTTGTCTTCAGGGCAGGGAGTCCTAAAATACCAATATTTTACAACTCGTTGTTGACACCATTATCCGAAACTGGTGGCGAAGGAAGGATAAACATGATTGTATGTCTGTCAGACTCAGTACAGGGGTGGGGAGTTGAGTGTGTGTGTGTGTGTGGGGGGGGGGGGGAGGCGTGTGTATGTGCACATGTGCTTGTACTTTTGTGTGTGTTTGTACAGTGTTTGTGTGTGTGCTTGTGTGTGTGCGCGCGAACGTGTGTGTGCATTTTTGTGCACAATTCCGTTATGAAGTACAAATGATAGGTTTACCTTTTGTACACTCGCCAAGACTTCCGTTTCCTAAACGGCTCAAGTCACCGCGTACTCAGTATACGAGTAGAAAAGTGTTGAAATTATCAAGATTTATAAATAACGACCTGCAACCATGTACAATGTAGATAGATAGGGAACACACATTGATTGTTTTTAAAAGAATCCAGGCATTATCATGAATCATGGAACGAGTGCGTAATAATGCTCTATGTTGCGTTTTGACGATGCTGAAGGAAGGGAGCCGTCGCGATTTACTCACAACACACGCACAGAAGTCCACTCGACTGCAATTTCTGACACAAATTCATAAATCCACGAGTACGCCGAGGAAGCTCAGCGGATCTCCACAAGAACTTTCGCCCATCACCTGCAATGGAATATGGGCTGTATGATACGACCAGTGGTTAACACGGGAAGTGGCGTCATTTTCCACAAATCTCGTTTCATTCACAACCATTTGACTGCAATTCAGTGCAATTTCTGCCGCAAATTCAACTCCACGAGTACGAGGAAGCTCAGCGGATCTCAACACGAACGTTCGCCCATCACCTGCAATGGAATATGGGCTGTATGCTACGACCAGCGGCTAACACGGGAAGTGGCGTCATTTTCCACAAATCTCGTTTCATTCACAACCATTTGACTGCAATTCAGTGCAATTTCTGCCACAAATTCAACTCCACGAGTACGAGGAAACTCAGCGGATCTCAACACGAACGTTGGCCCATCACCTGCAATGGAATATGGGCTGTATGCTACGACCAGCGGCTAACACGGGAAGTGGCGTCATTTTCCACAAATCTCGTTTCATTCACAACCATTTGACTGCAATTCAGTGCAATTTCTGCCACAAATTCAACTCCACGAGTACGAGGAAACTCAGCGGATCTCAACACGAACGTTGGCCCATCACCTGCAATGGAATATGGGCTGTATGATACGACCAGCGGCTAACACGGGAAGTGGCGTCATTTTCCACAAATCTCATTTCGTTCACCCCAACTCAAATAAAAGTGAAGTACAATTAGGGATTTGTCTTGCATTTCCATCGCCTCAGAATAAATTAACTTCGATAAACTGAGAGAGAATGAGTGAGGCAGCTGGAAGATGAGGATGAAAATAGAGATCAGAAGACTCGACGGAGCAATCGTCTCCGTGCTCTAAGAGAAATCGGAGAATGTCCCAATTAGTATTTCAAGAAGACATCACAATTTTCGAAAATAATAATTTCCTTGCCTCGCAACACCGTTCCCTGGCAGCGTTCCCCGGCAGCGCGAGGCAAAGATGTTTTCTGGGAATGTGTGCCGTGTCCTCTCCCGGGCTTTTACGACTCCCTGGTGCCAAGTGTCACGCGACTAGCTGTCGCCATTTTGTTACCATGGCAACGGTGGCATTTTTTGTGCTTTTTGGGTAAATTTTTGCATTTTCTTTAGAGAAAAAATTGATTTATAGGGGTTTTTCAAAACACTTTCCATTTCCATTTTAGACCAAGAAAAAACGCATAATCCGGAAAAGCCTAGTCGGGAGCCCCTTCGCAGCATACTGCCGCGGGCTGTGCTGACACGTGTAGAGACGTGACTTAGTCTTTGCATACCGCTATTACCGGTAGGCAAGCTTAGTAGGTAACGATTTCTTGTGAAGCTTTTGTGTTTAAACTTGCATTTCCACTGAGTGTTCTCCCCCCCCCCCCGAATTTGGGTTGTCTTTTTCAGTTTTTGCTTTTTACTCGTACTTCATGGTTTCACGCGATTGGCCCAATTGGTGCTGTTAATAAACCCGTTCTCAAAGCTTTATTATTTTACTTGGGTATACTCAACAGGCCTATGGCCTTCTTACAGGGTGCCCAAGGAGAAATTATGAGCAGCTAGCGCCAAAAGCAGGCAGGATACGGCCTGGCCGGGACATAATTATGTCTTAAATGAGGGGAGAGTCACTGACTACTGAATGTTTGGCCTCTGGTTTGGGAGGTTGTGTGGTTGTAGACTACACCGTGATTAGATAACGGAGATTGCACTGTGCAGCTAGCATGGCTCGATCCGTGGCGAATCATGGTCGTCATTTTAGTTTATACCCCTGTTTCAGAACTTAGGCTGAGTAGCGACTTCCGACCATATTAGTCAACTGCACCAGTTCATTGGTGAGCCAAGGAAAAAAGCTCGCTGAGCATCCCATTGCTTTGTAAGTTGCTAATCCCTTCCTACTTTGTGTACGTGCTCTTCATTTTCTTTTTTCTCTTCTTCCGTGGTTGGTCTCACCCTCTCCTCAATTCAATTGGCTGTCTTGACATGCCACGAGGTGCAGAAATAAATAAATAAATAACATGGAAATTGTGGGCACAAGTTATGCACGTCTGACTGTTCAAAATCTGGTTTAGTTGGTGAACTGGAACGCATAATTTGTGCCCACAATTTCCACGTTACAAATTTGCACCAATTCAATTTTACTATAATGAATACAGACGTCTACTCTAACTATGTACGAAGAACTGTATCAATGCACGGACCAGGGAAATATGCTCCATTTAAAAGTGCTGAAAATAAGATCCATACATCCTGTACACTCTCCAAACCTTGTGAAAACAAGATAATACTAGCATTGCACACAAAATCTTTCAGCGGCCATGGTGACTTTCAACAGAATAACATTGTATATTTTCTGCTGTGATTTTTGTGCGAGCTCTGACACCACAATTATCATCTAAACGCTAATTTCAACAAAACAGAGGTGAACCTTCTCAGCAATGGCTATCTTGAACGTTTCAAATGATGTATGCAGCAAAGAGATCGTGTTTGAGTCAGAGTGTTTGAGTTGAGGGACCCTATATGTACATGTATGTGTAAGTGGCTGCAGTGGAGTCTGCGAGTACTCGTACTTAGTAAAATAGCTACATGTATCTTCCAGATGCAATTCTGCCCTTCAGGCTGCTCGAAGAACACTGAATTTGAAGCCATGGCGTTAGCAAAAACATTATGCTTGCATCAATGAGTATGGCATTCTTCACAGAAACGAGACAAACTTTCTGAGCGGGCTACGGTTCTCAACGCCTAAAAATGTCTTGGCACACCTGCACGTGCAAGGCAAGGCAATACATGTAATTGAAAAATTGGGCAAAGTTATCAAGTAAACGTCAACAGACCAGCTGTCAATGTAATCCCTACACCAATCTCTACTAGGAGTCGTAATCTTACGACTCCCTCACGCGAACCAGCTAATAATTATGTTGTCGTGATCACCAAGGTCAAGAACACAGCCAGCATACAGAGTTGGTAGGTTGCTGTTGATGATTTGAGTCTGACACCATTGGATTTTCCTGCAGAGAAGTCGATAAAGACAGGCACACAAGTTAGGCACAGATTGTTACCAAACAGGCAGCATTTTTGCCAATGATCAATATTTTGAAAACAAGCGTTTGGGAGACAGCAGTTTTAATGCAGCTACAAGGAGGACTAATTGCACAGTAAGCATTTCCTATTGTATGTCGACATGTACATAATATGTGTAAATGTTATACGATGATCGCAAGGCTCACAACGAAACTTCCTTCCGTCTGTTCAGGTTTGCTTTGTTTTGCTGATGCTGATGATCCCCACATGCATGTTGTTACCTGCTGAAATTGTCCCCCGCTGAATACATCTAGTATAATCACCTTTTTGTTTCGCTCCTTTTTCCCCCTTCTTTCACTTTTATTTGTCCATACAAGATTAGTTTCAGGTAGTCCCCATTCTATTGTTACGTAGATTCACTGATGAATGCAACAAGAAAACTGTTCTGAGCAAATCCTCTCTTTCCCTTTCGTTGTGTGCCTTGCGATCATCGTGTAACATTTTACACATACATGTCGACATATAGGAAATGCTTACAGTGCAATTAGCCCTGCTTGTAGCTATATCAATTATAAATTTCAGAGTAGTAGTATGAAATCCCCACCCACGTGCATATGAACGCCATTCGCGAAGCTCCCAAAGCGTATAAGTTATATAACCCAGGCGTAAGTCCACACGTCATGAATTTCGAGTTTCGTGTCCATCACCCACATTGGTTGCAGTGGATTTACCAAAAAATGTAATTATTTTTCTCTTATTGGCCACAGGCCCTCGTGAGGATAATAGGTTTCAAAAAGTCAGTAAGTGCGATAACAGGGCATGAAACTGACAAGCTGGTATTTTACAAAATTTTATTACTGGCTAAGTTACGCGATAATGCTTGGTCCTCTTTTTTTATAAATTCATCATTGGCTCTCCATCCGAGTCCATACTGGCCAAGTATCCGAGTTAACGAAGGACGGACAATTTTAGTGTTAAATGCTGTTTTTTGGTTTTTGAAAATCCACACCCATTGCTATAGCGCGGAACATCCGATCCAGTTCCGTTATTTCACAACGTTTCGGCACATGGCCAGCATCAGGCATTAGGAGCAATGAATTGTTATGGAAATGGGTGTGCCTTTTATAAAAAAATTGATTATTGTTTTCAGTGATGCTTACTGACAAGCGGGCCCTGAGACATGACGAGGGTTGTGGGGTACACCGCTGCCCCCTCCTCCGTCGCGGACGCCTGGCGCTTCTTCCTACCACCGCTGCCTGGCAACCCCTGGCACCCCATGCTGCAACGGCTGCCGGCAACGCCGACTGGGCATGCCTGAACCTCACAGTGGATGAAGACCTCAGCCACCTCGTTGACGAACTGGAACGCGCGCACGCTGAAGCGGAACAGGTTCATGGTGGCCGGACGGATGACAACCGTGCTGTCAACAGGACAACTGCATAAAAAAGAACGGCACAAGGTCACGAATACAGAGCACGTTTATGGGATATTGATACCATGGTAATATACGTAGCAGTACAGATTGAAAGTGATGATGTCAAAATTACAATAATGAATTTTGGTCAAATTTGATTGACTCCGACCAAAGCGAAATACAATATCTGAATTTCACCAGACTTTTTAACGAGAAAAATAATTATGACAGGTTGTCCGGATCCTGTCGCAGATCATATTACATCATCAATGACATCATTTCTTATACACTGTATCATCATCACTACTCACTGGTCAGCATGTTAATTTTTTCTCTTTTACTTTTATTTCATGATGAAACAGTTGACAGATGCGTGGAACCCATTTTGGGAGACATGCGACCTGTACTATTCTTCTTCTTCTTCTTCTTCTTATTATTATTATTATTATTACTTTTGCTGCTACTGCCTTGCGACACATTCAGCGCCCCTACGTCCATAATGGTTCTGGGACATACATACGTACAAGTGCATACTCACTGGTCGATAATGAGGTCGTGCTGTGGCGTACTGAACGGGTCCTGGAACGGCGTGGCGTAGCAGCGCCGAGCAAACACCATCAGGTCGCCAAAGTTCGACAGGAAGCGGATGCGAAAGAAGAGCTCATCGTTCAGGGTCACCTGGTGCGGATAGACGGTGATGAGGCTGGCAAAGGAGTCGTCCGTGAGCGACAGGCGTGCCCCGATGTCGCCAAAACCAACTACCGGTTGGACCACGGCCGACGTGTTCAGCTCCAAGCCCTGAGGCTCAAGTGGACCTAAGGGTACAAAAGACATCGAGAGACTAGTTCAGGATGTAGTCTTAAAAAACAAACACTTGCATGGATATACCACTGAAATGGAGGCCTGTAGCAGCCTCATCCCGTTTGGTCCGGCACGATCTAACCTCAATCAGTCATTCCCACACCTACGACCACCACCACCACCGTCACAAAACACTTCGGCACAACTAACAGATTTCAGCCGCCCTTCCTGTCTTATGTGGACTTAAACCCCTTCCCTTCCTGTTATTCTGTAGAGCCGTGCACAAGTGTGTCCCCTGATAAAAAATACTGAATGATCTGCAACCTTGTGTATGGAGAGCCGGGAACTTTCAGGGGTGTAGCTCGCACATCTGTGCATGCACCACTGCGTCTCATACCATGGGCTTCTCATCAGCATGGTGTAGGCCTTACCTGCACTGGAATTGCCAAGGTTGAGCAACAAGCAGATCACTTTCACCTCGAAGGAGCGGAAGCGAGTTATGCCATCTTGCGTGGGCGTGTGCTGGACAAAGTTGATAATTTGCGTCTGCAGGTCGAGCAGAGTTTTATAGACACGCAGTGCTGCCATTATGCTGTCTGATTTAGAGGCCAATTTTCACTCGTTGTCATAAAACCGATCAAAAGGAACATTTCCAGTGGCAGCTGCACCCTTTCAATGCAAACCATGTCCCAGCAATGCAGGTTTGCATTTTCACATCTTCAGAAATGCTGGAAAAGAACATTCACAGACTGTATAAAAGACCCCGATCATACCCCCCCCCCCCCCCCCCGCCCCCCCCCCCCACCCTTCCCAATCTGTACTCTCTTGTACCATCATCCTTCAATGCGACGGACCCCACGATAGGCGGTCAGCCTTTGGGTCATCCTAATAAAGTTATTATTATTATTATTCAGTTGCCACTAAAGGCAGGTGTCAGCCAATGCATTGATTGCGCAGTTGCTGAGCTTACGTAATCGACGTTGTTGGTGAAGTTGATGGTGTTGCCACACTCGTCCAGCCGCCACGTCAGGAAATAGAACTCGTCGTCTGCCTGGATCCGGCACGTGGGGTCATTCAGGTGAAGGTTCTGCTGCTCGACGAACGACCTGAGCAGTCCCCGCGCCACGTGGAAACCCATGTGCGTGGAGTTGCAGGTAACAAACACACGGGCTGCAGGGCACACACACACACGCATAGACACACAGCTACTCAATGATGCAGACAGCCAGACTGTTTCGGCCAATGAGGCCTCATCAGTGCAACTCCGAGCTTAAAATAGGATTGATCTGTCAGCCATGGCTACGAGAACCACAGACATTAAGACAGCTGGATGTACTAGCGCTGGACACACAGTTAAACACTTTTAAGTTCTTGCATTGAAATGTTCAGCATGATGATTCTTGATATTCTTACAGGAAGAAAAGGCGACAGATTCAATATCTTTACCGCCAGCACCAGGACTCATGAACTTTATTGGCCTGATTTCACATCAATTGTGACATACAAGAATACCACTTCGAAGAACACATTTACGAGTATAACTTCTCAAATAACTGACTTTCATCCTGATAATGTGTCAGGCCCAGCTGGTTATTCCTAGCGAAGAAATGATTCGGGTGATTGAAAAGTCCCCAAATATGTCGCCAAATCTCCTTTGCAGAAGTTTATCAAAATTAATGGGCAATCTATGTCAGTACAAAAGCTGAGAGTCACGGTTTCAATGAGCATCGCATTTGTTCAGATTAACCATGGGCGTAGCTGGTCCCCTTTTAGGGGATGCACATACTTATGTGTAGGATGGCTGGTGCATGTCATTCATGGTCATTATGTGCATGCTGAACCTAGGTCAAAGTTTTTAGGGGTGGGGGGGGGGGGGGGTGCATGTGCCCACGTGCCCCATGCAGGCTACGTGCCTGCTAGCAAAGAATGACTAGTTTGGCGTGTCACTCTGAGCTCTGTTGATAAGGCTGAGCAAGGTGTCTCAGTCCGCCATTCCATTACTCACAGTATAGAAGTGGAACTGTGGAGAATCCATAAATACAAATACGAAATACAAAAAACTAGCCACACTGGCTTCTGTATGCAAACTGTATGATTACTATTATTCGCTAAGGTGACGGCTGGTTCTTACCTCTCTCGCACACATACGCCCTTTGCTCGCCGCAAGCCTGGTCGTTCCACTGTGCCGGGCCAGGCGAATTGAAGTACATCAGAGCACAATCCTGACCCGGGGGTAGATTGTCTGGCGCGCCGGAAAACCAGTTCGTGTAGGTGGTCGGCACGCCCTGCACCCAGACAAACGTGTCCTCGACGAGCCTGTCGTTGTAACCAATCCAGGAGTCGGCCGTGATAAGCGAGTGCACGTCGGCGTTTTCCTGCTCCGACTGTATACTGGCTAGGAATCCGCCGACGCTCGTGCACGCTAGGTCGGCCTGCGGGAATGTCTGCGGCATGTCGACGGGCAGATAGCAGCTCTGGTTGATCCCAAACCAGCCAGGCGGGCAGGCCGTGTCCGGCACTCCTATCCGCGGACTCGTCAGAAAACCTTACAACACAATATCAAAACCAGAAGAGGATGACTCATATTCAGTCAATTCAGAAGATGATGACGGCCATGCTTTTGATCAGAAATGCTTATTTGTATTTTTTTTACGAAAGTGCACATGCCTACATAGAATGGAAGAGAACAACAACAACAACAACAACAACAACAACAACAACAACAACAACAACAACAACAACAACAACAACAACAACAACAACAACAACAACAACGACAAGAGAACATAGGGGACTACAAAAAAACAAAAAAACCCAATCCCGACTGATCCTTAAAAAAAAAAAAATACAAAGGTTAGTCCATAATTTCAGGACTCGCACAGATCTCAAAATTCCTGATTTAAGCCCTGATGATGGTGTAGTACCAGTAAACAGCTTCGGATTTGTAGGTTTTCATGCCATTATACTCTATTCTGAGAGTATTTGGAACCTCCTTTTCGACTTAATGCACTCAGAAGGGCTCTTCATGCCTTACCCTCCGTGTGTTTTTGACAATGCCCGGCTGAGGCAACTCACACCCGCATACGTTCTCACAACAGTCTCTCTAGTATACAGTTGAACATCGATTATCCGACCACCTCGGGGCAGACAACTGTCAGGCGGTGTTCAGATAAGGCAAATGTTCCGGATAAGAAAACACACTGTAAATACATGTACATGTACATTGTAAATAGAATAGAGTGCTACCAAGAGTCCATAACCCAAGAGTATGCAACTGTGATTATGGGTGCATGTGTGGCGCGCTGCCTTCATTACGTAACTTTCCCTCATCACGCTCTGAAAGCATGCATTCAAACTCTCAATTTCTCGCACGAGCCCATCCGTTTCTGCTCGATTCGTTCCAGTACCTACACAATCTCTGAATTCTGGCGCCTGAACTCCAGTTCCGTACGAAAGTTCATTTCAAACTAGAGGGAAAGTGTGGTGTTTGATTTTCCGCAGTGCGCGGACTGCAGCTGAATGATGTAATGAAGGCAGCGCGCCGCGGCGCCGGCGCCGCGCGGTTGGCCCATAGAAAAGAGATCACAGTTGCATACTCTTGGGTTATGGACTCTTGGTGCTACTTTTCAAAATTTTCGTATTTTTTGAATGGCTCACTACATGCACAGTGCGTACTCTACGGCACGTGCGCCCAAAAAAACTGTTACGGATAATCGAATGGTCGGATAGTCGATGTGCGGATAATCGATGTTCAACTGTACAACAATCAATTGAAAAATAATAGCTACAAGTATACAGTGTGTCACGGATGCGACCACTCGGATAAGGCGACCACCAGTCCTGTCCCAGAAGACCACTGAAACCAGGAACAAAGGATGCTATTTCCAGTCAAATAACCCTGGATAAGGAGACCACCTGGTAACAGAGACCACGTTTTGAAGGTCCCTTGAGAGGCTGTCTTAGACAGGTTTCACTGTATCTGATCAACATACCAGCGCATGCAAGTTTATTCCAGGATCGAACAAATATGTTATGGCAAACCCCATCCTCAGGAACAAGACCAAGCAGTGTTACTTACCTTGTTCACATAGGTAGTCTCTGAGAACTAGCTCACATTTGTCGTCATTCCACTCCCCCGGCCCCGGTATGTTGAAGTACATCACCACGCAGTCCTCTCCCGGCGCCCTATCGTTAGGTTCTCCACCCAGCAGGTTCCAGTTGGTGAACGGACCACTGTCGCCCGTGAAGTCCCACTGGAACACGCCCTCGGTGGTGAGGTCATTGTAGCCGATCCACGAGTCACTCTGACGTAATGCCAGAAAATGCACAGCAGGTGTGTGCAAGTGAGCATACGCGTACACACATAGACACATACACACACATGCACACACACACGCACACACACACGCACACACACACACACGCGCGCGCGCGCGCGCACACACACACACACACAAACAAGCACAAAACACTCGGGCTAGAGCCTAGTTGCTAAAGTCTGACATTAGGTAGATTCACATTTAAAGCAGGTCATTTAAACAGGCATGCAGTGCAAGAACTCTGCTAGTATCTACCCACACATGTGACGTTGATATCATTAGCCTCAACTTGACTTGTTCTTAATAAAAAAAAGTTGTCTTGAAAGACAACATACCGGGTATGTACATGTATTGGAGCAGTAGTTTGGAGGCGGTGAAAATAGTTTCGCAATCTATACCTTCGCAAGCAAATACGCAAATCCACACAACCAAGAATACACTTCCTTTCATCTATCAAACGTTTTCCTTCCCTTCTCTTCAGGATAGTACAGGGATATGTATTGGAATCAAGATTTTAGGGATGAATCCTCTCAAAGGCGTGCTACATCCATTGTGTATCTGCAGCGGAAGCAACCTACAACAAGCACCTCTAACACGGACACATACACACACACATACACACACACACACACACACATAGACACACACACACACACATAGATATACACACACACACACATACACACACACACACATAGACACGCACACACATATAGACAAACACACATGCACACACACACACACACACGCACACACACACACACACACACACACACACACACACACACACACACACACACACACACATGCACACACACACACACACGCATGCATGCACTAGCCTTACCACGATCAGCGAGTGCGCAAACGCGTTCTCCTCTGCGCTGCGGAGGTCGGCAAGGTGGCCTCCTTCGTTGATGCAGGCTTGTCGGGCGTCGGGCCACGTGACCTTAGGACTGGAGTCGAAGTACTTAAAGCACGTGGTCTGGAACACGGTCCAGCCAACCGGGCACGGTCCAAGGTTTGGTAGTGTGGTGGGTACGGGGATCGTAGGCGGTGGAGCTGACACTGGAATTCACAGGCAAAATATATACAGTCAATCCTATTTTGAAATACTGCGACATACGGCGCTGTCATGTGCCAAACCACTGGGGGATCAGTGTTGTATACTACAGTCCATTCATCGGAAACTGGCCCGCTGGCTTTTGAAAGTCGGATTTGGGCCAAATTGAGGATCAAAAACCCCATTTAAATCTCTAAAATTTGGGTTTTGGATCTGCTTTTCCATACATTTTGCCATGGCATACCTGTCCTAGTTGTGTAAAACCTGGCTGAATTTCTATTTGCCTGTTCTTGGACTTTTCTGGCCTCAAATGTGGCAAGGAGTAATTGCACGGGTCACACAATGCAGGATGTACTGTTGTGTTCACGATATCTACAACTATGTACGGGAGACACCAAAACGTTAGGGTACCAGTTTCCAATGAATGGACTGTAGGCCGCTCTGAATTTCATGCACAAGTCTATACACATTTTCGAAAACGTCGATTTACTCCATTCGTCCAAGCCGGACGGGTTTTTTGGCAATGATATTCGTTTCTTGTCCAGCATCTCGTATTGTCCGTTTGTCACCTGAAATCCCGGTGCTACGAACCTGGCTAATGAGTAATGTATGGAATAAGGGCATGTACAAGTTGCTCCCACAGCTTCTCCGTGCGCTACGTCACGGCTGGGCCTTTTCCGGAATGGCTTATTATGGTCAGCGCAAGCCAAGCCCCGGGTTTCGACAGTTCTGCTACAGAATACTCAATTGCACAAGCGGTCAGAACTACGTCTTCAAAATGCTACACATGTCTACGACACTGAGGATAACGTGTTGCTGGCACAAAATCAGTGCACTTAGAATTTCAAGATCTTCCTAAACTCCTCAATCCTATTCCAGCTGACCTCCCTGCTCGCACACCACGTCTTTGAGCGCGTTTTCACAGCTCTCGTCGTTCCACAGGCCATCGAGAAGTGAATTCGTTCCGGTGAACATCACACCACAGTCCTCGCCCGGTGGTGTGTCGTCAGGAACACCGAGGACATCGGCGAAGTTCAGGTAGGGCGGAATTTCATCTGGCCGGCGACATTAGAAGGACAGGAACAGCATAAAATAATCATGAGCAAAGGTCAAGTGTTGAAAGGTGTTCATACTTATCAACAGTCATGTAGATCTACATGTGCCAGGTGTTTCACCTTCGCACGCCATGTCCCATGCAGAGGCTACTCTCTGTACTAGTACTAGTAGTAGGTACAACAACTTGGATTCACCAACAGTGTACTTTGACCTCATCTCAGTGTACTTTGACCTCATCTCTGATGTTCCTATATTAATTTTATTATTTTTAAAAAGGATTTCTCAAAGGCATAGCCTATCGGGGGATCTCCTAACAGTGAACATGATCATTGATTTATATACTAGTGAAGCGACTTGTGCAGGCAAATATAATATGCTGTTTATAATGAGCGCGAAATTGTGTCCGAAATTCTGAAACAGAATCTATAGCGGTAATCTTGGGTGGAAGGCAATTCCTAATTTGCCGATTTTATGTAAGGAGAGTGATGATCCCTTGGTGGATAATGGTCCAAACATTTGGCAGATTCTGCTTGAAACGCAGTGAAATTGGCAGTGCCAAACAAACCTTATTATGGCAGGCGCTAGGCACTTCCTGGGTTGTAAACGACGCATTCAAATGCAAAACTTCAAAAGATCGTAACTCAGTCAAATCTCGCTCAAAGCTTACAAAATACATCGGCTCGTCTGACTTACTCGGTGTGTCTTCCCATCTGAAATCTCCCTCCGTGTTTCGGTCGTTGATTCCGATCCACGGGTCACGATTTGCCAGGCTCAGCACGAAGTCGTTCTCTGCCTGCGAGGCGATGTTGACCAGGTGGCCGTTGAAGAAGCCGCAGATCTGCACGGCTATGGGCCAGGTGACGCGAGGACTGGGCCGGAAGAAGATGTAGCACGTGCCCTGGAATGCCGTCCAGCCGGGGCTGCAGGTCTGCGAGTACACATCTATAATGCATAATAGAACAGATATGATACACAATGAATATATCAGTTGTCTCCTGTGGCCGGTTCACAGTTTGACATCGGTTAGTTGACATAATGTCACTTCTCAGTAGGCCTTTGCGGATTCTGCCGGCAGAAAAATTGGCAGAATTCGGTACTTTTTCTGGTAAGTTTCATGCATGTTTGGTATGTGGATAAAGAAATGGAGCAGAATTCGAGGAATTGCCCGCCATAAGGTTTGTATGGTTCTGCCAATTTCACTGCTTTTCGAGCAGAATCTGCCACCTTTTCGAGCATTATCCGCCAATGCCTACAAGTTCTCAGAGTGCGTTTTCTTTCTGTGAGAGTGTACATGTACATGTATGACATTCTCATCCTCACTTCAGTGAATTCTGTCGTAGTTGAAGGGGGTCTCTCATTACTTGTCTCATTCTTCCTTTCTTGCAATTGTTTTCAGTTTTGAATTCTGTTCTAGTCTGCGACCATGGTAAATTGTACCTTGTTTGGCAATAACAGAGGCTTTATGATCGCCAAACAAACATACAATGTACATTGTTCATCATCAGTTCCACTTGTGGATAAATAGTGACCATACAGCATGCATTTACCCTGTTGCAATAGCACTTCCAAGGCCCAGTGAATCGATCCGTAGCCACGTTTCCATCTAATAATGGCTTCAATGCTATTTTATGCTGTGTTAATGTGATCAAGTAGCACAGGATATAGGAGAGGAGGGGGGGGGGGGGGAAGCAGCTCCAGTGGAACGACAATCAAAATAGTGTCAGAGACTTCATGTATGTTTTTTAAATAGTTTTTCGGAAATCTGTAGGGGATACTTCAAAGTATAATGTGTGGAGCAGACATTCAACTCCATAGTGTAACTGTTCAGCATGCGCAGAAGGACGGTGTTGCTGGATTCGACATCGTTCTTAGAACAAGAGGGGTATTCTAGATGGATTGCGCGAGCATATTGCGCTGACAGGCCGTTAGGCATTGGCGGATAATGCTCGAAAAGGTGGCAGATTCTGCTCGACTGAAAAGCGGTGAAATTGGCAGAACCATACAAACCTTATGGCGGGCAATTCCTCGAATTCTGCTCCATTTCTTTATCCACATACCAAACATGCATGAAACTTACCAGAAAAAGTACCGAATTCTGCCAATTTTTTCTGCCGGCACTATCCGCATATGCCTACTGACAGGCCGTAGCCTAACAGTAAGCTAGCGCGTAACAGCTGTGATGCAGCACTCGCAGTCACACTGCTACAATTAGATTTAAAAATAATAATAAATATTATTATAGTGTGCGAGATTGAAACATTGCATTCCCAGCCATCGCAACACCATACTGTAGGCACATGCACATGCATGCATTATTCGTGTGTGTGTGTGCGGCAAACTACTCAGTCCGTCAAGTGTGGATAATGGATATGTAGATTTTCGTTATAATCGAGTGATCGCGTCACTATGCAGCGCCTGATGATTGGCATCAATTGCTTGGAGTACACATGTACATGTACATGTATGAGGCGAAGGCTACGTTCCTTGTGGTATGACCCGTGCTTTCCAAGCAAAGGATTGAGGGTTCGACCCCCGTGCTACCAGGGTTTTACGCCCAGGGCCCATGTAGCTCTGCGTGTTTGGTTATCGACGTCGCGACGCTGCATGAACAACCATCTTCACCTTCTCTGTGTTTTTTTCTAAACTTAATGAATAGGCCATTTGTGTGAATCACCACGGTGATGTCCCTGCCCCTGTGTTTTATCAGTGACGTAGCGGTATCATCCGTAACTAATCCATTGCTCACATCGAACGAGGTATTATTGCCCGCCATTGTTATAATACATGCATGTACTTTGAACGTTCTGTTCCGAGCATGGTTTTACCGGAGGCAAAGACTCCACTGCAGTTGCTATCTGATACAGTGTAC
Organism: Sycon ciliatum; assembly: GCF_964019385.1. Classification (NCBI taxonomy): domain Eukaryota; kingdom Metazoa; phylum Porifera; class Calcarea; order Leucosolenida; family Sycettidae; genus Sycon; species Sycon ciliatum. The sequence continues at coordinate 23,763,120 of NC_088655.1, read as the reverse complement.
ATACCAACCCACTTTGTAAAAAATATCACTAGCCAAATCCTGCGTGCCTGCCAGACGCAGAGGGACATCTGACGGTGGTGGTGTTCAGTGTTAAGGATAGCTCATCCCCAGATTGCAACTAACTTTACACCTTGCCAAGGTGGACTAGAGAATGTGCATGGGGAGGCGTCTCTTTACCTCCATTCCGCCAGGTGTATTCTTTATCACCCGTGTTCAACTATCGCTATGCCGCTTCGCACAGCATTTACTGAGAATTGCACACATTTAATCGATTACGGCTCACTTTAATACAATATATCTGAGTTATCTCACCTCTGATCAGAAAAGCAGAGACTAGGAACAGGCAGTAATGGTACAGTCGTAACCGTGTTTTCCTGGATCCAAACGCTGACATTGCCCTCTCGCTGCCACTGCTGCCTATCGCCTGAGCACCCGCTCCGATTGACCTTCTGCAATGGCGACACTCTAGGTCCGCTTCCATAGCAGCTGCATGAAGATCATTGTGTCTGCCGTCGAGTCGAGTCCAGCGAGCGTCACGCAGAGAAACCACTATGTTGGATGGATGTGTCTGACTGAACCCACGCTGTTTAGAGCTCGCCGATATCGCCTGTCAGCAAGATTATGTGTGAAGGAGACAAACAATTTCTTTCTACAACGCTCCATGTATGTAACAGCAAAGAAGAGATCGGTATGTTGTGCCCCTAGTTCATAAGAATTCTTCCTGGTCAAAACAATACGAAGCAGTGATCAGATCAGTGATTTGCATGGCAACTGTCTCAGTCTCTGTGACCCTGGAATGCGTGTGCTCACGCGCAAAACCAGCAGTACATAGGCTGAATCTGCCGGTGACGTTACAGACCACTTATGTCGCTTGTGCGCTCTGCGTACAATGTCCTGGACGTGATCAGTGGATAATTATCGTATTCCGCAATGCAGTTGGGCGGTACCTGGTGCACAACACGTGGAACGTTTGTGTGGATGAGTCTGCACGTACTTGCTTTAACGTTCTGCAAAGCAAGGGGATCAAGACGGAGCAGTAACTGTTGTTGCGTCGCTTTGTCACTGGGTGAGGACGAGGTACAAGCTGGAACGGCCCCCGGACTAGGGGACTCTGATCGGTCAACAAAAGGACGGGATGACTCTTTAGCATGAATGCATGCGCTGCGCATGTACGGGCGCTTTGCCATATGGTTCAGCACAAGCCGGGGGGTGATAAGGGTTCAGTGCTTCCCCGCCCCAAACCAGACGAGTTCAGAACAAATCCACAAAACAATGCCTCGGGACTCGGGAGGACGTGTTCAAATTCCCGAGAAACAACGTGGTACGTGCAGTGGAGATTGTAGGCCGAGATCGGTGATGATGCGCAAATGCAAAGGAGCGGTGACCTCGCTGAGAATCGGACGTGATCCTTAGCCGAATCACGCTTTATAAAGGCCCGTTACAAACAACGGTAACCAAATCCCCGAACCCTTCAACTTCCAAATAAAAAGAATTATATTTTTTGTCTCATTGGGAGCTCCAACTTCCCCCAGAACGCATTTTCTGCTGAGTGTTAGTTTCTGAAACGTAGGGAAAGGTTGTGGGATTCTTTTCAGGACATTGATGCGACTTCAAGCAAGAGTTTCTGCTTGCAGTTTTGTGATTTGCCTCCCCCCCCCCACGCCGCTTTCTTACGTTTTCGAGGTGTTTCGCGGGCTTCTTGCGCAGGTATCACCAGCATCAGATTGTCTGTGCCTTCGCCAAGCCAATGTTTGAGATACAATGTACGAGCGGAAGAGGTTTAGATTTCGCAGCCTGTTTCCGTTACTGAGCATAAAGAAGAGGGTAACTGAAATGTTGGAATATTTCACCATTAGATAGTATTACTGCTGTAAGGGACGAAACAGTTCTGTCAGCAGATTGAGGTATCCTTAGATGTACATGTACAAGTACCTTGGTTCACCACCTACAATGACCTCTGCAGGGCACATAATGATAATGTATGATGGCAGTTTGTTAGCAAACGTTGATCCGTAAGCTTTGTCAATATAAATTTTGGAAGCGATGAAACTTGTGTTTGGTGATCACCTCCTTGTGCAAATACTATTCTAAATATCTGTATTTATCGTTAGGTTGTCTTTCAAGTTCATCACAGGTTCAAATGTGTATAGAAGCGGGGCTGGGTCTTGAAGAGTCTATGAGGCAACTAGACACTAAATTCAGTTGCCGTTGAATGCAGGTTTTACTGTAACATCATGCGTGCCTCACGTAGCTTCGATATGATCCTCTACATGATTCAAACTATAAGGGTGTTAGAGTAACACCTGCGGTTATGATGCCAATGCCGGGTCATATCAGAAGCATTATGTGTATAACTTTAAGTGACCTTCGGGGCATACACGTTCGAAATCGTTCGCACCATGGCGATCTTTCACTGTACACGCACATTATTATCAATACTAGTATCAAACAATAGGAGTACGAAATAGAGGGTGCGACTTCGGCGATGATTTTGTTTAGGAATGGGTTTGCTCCCACACTGGAGCTCGCGCTATTCCGCCGAGCTCCAGTGTGGGAGCAAACCCATTCCTAAAACAATAGGAGGACAGAGAAAGTGTTTTTACTCCACGCACTAAGCGATCATCAGAAAACAGCAGTACTAGTATCTTATTGTGCGAATCACACAGTCTGCTCGTGTACTTGTGGGTTCCAAAGAAGCTGTTTACTATGCATTATTCTCGAGTACTAGTTATATATTTTCACAGAGTCGCAATTTTTTTTTTTTTTTTTTTTTTTTTTTTACTAAGTACACATCCTACTCGTCAGAAGGGGAGAAGACAACAGAGTATACAATAACAAAACAATAATAAAGGATAGACATCATGATCGTGAATGCACATCCATAGGGTACTAGTAGCTATTTCGCAAAAATAATGAAACATGGACTGGGTTGAGGTATAACATGGACTGGGTTGAGGGATGGAGAGCAATGCTTCGAACAACAAATATTTTGAAGATGAAACCAATAACAATACACATAATTATATGTATACACGTAACGAATCCGTTGATCCCCGAGCTGCAGAGAGTGCTCAATGTCAGAGACAGAGCTTCTGTCTGATGATTGCCTAGCGGCATGAAACTCAGAGTTACAACCAACCTGAACGTCCTCCGCTGAGTCTGCTATGTGTACACGTGACGATTATCCATCGTGATTGTAATGTATGTCCAAACTATAATATCATCGACTACAAATGCTTGCAACTTGTCAGCACTTCATTCTGCGACGTCCACGTAGTACTGTGTTGACTGTGCACGTAATCAGTACTGAGTTCGAGGCCCCTGGGCCAAGGCCAAATCGACGACGGTCATGGACCCCATCGCACGTCTTGATTCCGTCATACCTACTGCTGCATGTGTGATCGTTGAGTCATCCATGCCCACTCGACAGGAAACTCATTGTGTTCGTTTTCAAAGCTATGCATGTAGTGCTGATTAAGCGGTGTCGATTGGTTCGCAGCTGAGTTGCTGCCAGGCGAGAGACAGCGGCCTTTTCTCCACACAGATGTTCGGACACCAGTGGGACCTCTCCTGGCTATATGACCTGCGGGTCTTCGCGCAATGCACGGGGAAAGTCAAGGATTTCTGCCTGACCAGCCACATTTGCAATGCGTCGGTGCAAACATGTACGACATCGTGCTTGCGAGAATGCCGACCACACGAGTAAAGGGCGCTCTCTTCACATTTGTTTGTCTCTGGGGTTAAACGGACAAAGGGCACTCAGATAGTACGCCAGAAGCCTTCAGTTCTAGGCTTATAGCAAACCCTAAATTTAATTTACATTGATTTCCGCTCAAAATAGAACCCGAGCACAGCTCTCGAAAGATTCAGGTCGCATCAATCTGTTTACTTTGTCATTGCTGTTTCACGGTGGCTGCAGAATATTCTACAAAGTAGTTCGATGGACACGTTCCAATGGGCTGGGACCATGGCTGAACTGAAGTGATTTCCGAAGGATATTATGGGTAAAGGTTGGAGACGCACGTGGTTATAAAAGTTAAACTAGCAGGATCCTCTCCTGTTCTCGGAGAATGGGCAGAGCTTCTACCATTATCCGCCTTCCACCATTATGAGCGATAGCGGCACACTTGATTCACAATATCCACGGAGTTCACGCCTAGCCAATACGGTACATAGTAGTATCGTCCAACGAAACTAAAATCGGTAAAATCTATAATTATTCATCCCATTGCATGCATTAAAAATATCAAAGTTTGATTTCCAAGACTAGCTGAATGTGCGAGCAACAAGGCCAGGGTGTATGCATCAACAGTGAACGAGTGTAAATAGCACACCTTCTCGCATGTTCACCATGTACATGTACATGACGGATATCCTACATGTGCATGACATTGTATGTAAAGTGAAGAGGTGGAATTACTAGTATTTTTTTATTTCTTTTTGGTTGTAAAGGCCTCTTTTACGGGCAAACAGAATGCAATTGACAGTGGCATGGCGAATGATTAGAACACAACACCAAAAATGAAAACTATTGTATGTGTGAAAAAAACGCAAAAAAATTACTAGTATACTCTCTAGAACCAGCCGTACAGAACTGATCGTGGCAGTGTCTGATATTGAGCCCGTGGCTCATCAAGACCAGGCCATTTATTTATGTTCTCGTGAGCAAGAGTTCTTACCCTGCAGCAACTGAGAATTCGATACTTTCCTGCAACATTGGTGTATTTGTAGGTACACCACACGCTCATGTTACTACACTGTCACCCGACACCCGTACCTAATCACTTGTCGTGAGTGATGATGGATGTGCGTTACACATTCATGCTGCTCGAGGGCGTTCATGTGTTCATGTGTGTGCGGAAATCGCGTTGTGTAGCGCGGTGACATCAGCGCTGGAAATACCTGGGCGCCTAGTAGGCTAGTAGTAGCCGCCTACTAGTAGTACTAGGCATGCGAGAGTCTATTGGCCTCTGGCTGTTCCTTGCAATGTACTCATGTAGGATTGTATGGTGTTTACTGGGCAGTGGGCACCATAATATTATTCAGAAGGCGTCTAGCCTCAATCAGTCGACCTGTGAACATGGTGAAGGGGTGCTATAGTGATACTAAGTGCCATTTCACTATCACTCGTACGATCGTAGAGACTAGTGGTGGTACCATGTGGGGTGCTGGGAGTGTGTTTACCTTCGTTAGGCACACTTCTTCCAGAGCTGTTAGTGTTGTGACTGGCGGCCCAAGTGCAGGGGAAAGTACCGGTGGTTTTCCGAGTCAACACCGCATAATTCTGTGTCGTGAAATGCATCCTTCCTACGGAGCACATACATTGTACATGTACATGTATCAGCAACGACCCGGACATGGCACAACCAGTTTCAAGCCCTTCTTTTGCATTTCAAGTCTAGAATAATACACATGGTAAGAGAGCCCCGCGGTAGATCATATTATTAATATTATTATGCAAAGTTTGACCATCTATACTGGGATGATAATTGCGGAACGTCCATTCGCCTTTTTACATGTACATGTATCATTGAGCTTAGTTCCCGTTTATTGTTCGAATTAAAATAAACCAACCAACCATAATACCTAAAACTAATGTCCTGGGAAAGAGGAGAGAAAAGACATCGTCAAGCTTCCTTTCACGGATCAAGCTGGTGGATTGCTGTTCGCCTGGTCCATACACGTACAACAAACACATTGACCAGGCGAGTGGATCACTGGTTCTGCACTACATAACACGAGAGAAGAGGGACTTTCTGGGCGTCTCTGGAACTTTATCAGCACCATAAATATTATCTTCTACATATTCACTGATGTAGGGGAAAGATGTAAACGGGAAAAAGTCTGAGGAAAAAAAGACTCACCACCAGGACTCGGATCAGGGACCTTCGCTTGAGGTCAGCGATGCTCTGACTACTGAGCTATGGTGTAGCAGTCATTCCGTCAGAGGCCGTTCAACAATTTTCTTCGGGCTTCGTGCTTCCTGTGAATCCACGCTACAATGAGTGGTTTCGGCCAACACCCCATTCGGATATCGACTCAAAAATTGGGTTGAACGATATCATCGCATTCGCAATGCCCATGGAATGTTTGCTAACCGAAATTGTCGCGTCCAGATCTCAGCAAATGTTGCTAGTCTCACAGCAGCTGGTGCTCTTCTCCCTACGGTGTGTTAACGCAGACAAAGAGAGTCCCCAGGATCTGCTGCCCTTCGCCGTTGCGTCTCATCTCGATGAGCGTAATTTGCAAGTTGAGTGTTGTGCTTATTATTTTCACGATGTGGACTCCCGAGGACACCGTACTCTGGATGGAAGCAGTCGTGTATAAGATACAGTAGAGCTCTGGTAAAACGTGCCATCGTGGGTAGCGAGAAAATGTGCTTAGTATCCGACGTTTTTTTCTTATGGCAACATACATGCACGCAGTAAGTATCAACACACCCGTACTTCGGATAATGACCGTAGTAAGCAAAGAGTATGGTTTTTCAGAGTACGCACTAAGTGTTCCACAGTCAATTGTCAAAGGCTACGCAAGATGATATTCCTGCAGAAAGCTGAGAAAGATTGCAAGTACGATTCGTATTGCTGTTCGAGCCCTGGCCAGTGTAGCCTTGTAACTCAAGCAGGTTTACGAATTGGCAACGAGGGAGCTCTCGTTTCTTGAATTCTTAAACATAAATTTTCTACTCTTGTATTTGCCGGTACAAGTCTACAAGATCACAAATGCCGACAGTGCCTGGCGGGGCAGTAAGACGAACGAACTGCACGCTGAGAACAGTAAAACATTCATAGTTGGGCAGTGCATCGGCGATGATTCCAAACCAGAATGTGAATCCAACACCGTGTATCACTATCGGACTCCCCCCTGGGACAGAGCAAATATTCTAGAAACCCTCTACACATCCATTGTATTCTGGACTCGGGGAACCCCTTGGGCTCACGAAGTGCATGAAAACATGTAGTGTCACTTGTGGTGCGTGGCCTGAATACGTAGATGACCAAAGTGTCAGTCAAATGTTCTAAAAGCAGTCAGGCTAAAAGCTGGAGGGGCACCGACAGTTCTGAAATAATATGTTTGACTTACAACTTTGATCTGAGACTGAAAAGAACACAATGCTACACAGTGATCGGAATACGGAAGACCTGGCTTCATGAAGGCTTCTCACTGACAATGAGTTCGTTCTTCAAGTACTTTTTAGAGCGGGTTTATTCACAAAGCAAAGCTATAAAGTATTATTGTGTATTGTATTGAATTTATTTTACTTTGGTGGCTCAATAGTACAATGTACCACAACCAAGAGGCCCGAAACACTGATCATAAGGAGATAAAAAGGAAAAAGAAGGAGCAAGTAGGGACCCAAGTACCAACCCAAGTTCGTACTTTCATCGTCCTCGGTTGGAGATGGACTTGTCTAGAGAGTTGTACTTCCGTTTAGAACGGGCGTAGCCGTGCGGCAAAAAAAGCCTTTCTCAGGGCTGGGAAATGTGTGAACTCGATAAGACGACAATAGACGACACAGTCGCAACACTTGGCATCGGCACTCAGCCTTAGAGCACACCCTTCTACAAAATGGTGTCAGCTTCATTGATCGGCTAGCTTCACTGATCATGGGCGCTGCGATTTGGATCTGGGACGTTCATAACGTTAGACTTCGCTTTCGCCTTCTGCTTCCTTACTTCCCTTTTTGTTTTAATTTTTGTTTCTGGATTTTTTTCCAATATTCTCCATTTCTTCCTGGCGTCGTTTCACTGATGTGAGGTCTTTAATAAAATCTGATTGACTTAACATAAGCAAAACAGCTCATTTCTCAACGTACCAACACTGGTACGTAAAAGTCGACGGTCTGAGCATTCTAGTGCGGGCGCTGCACGGTTTTAGCACGATGAGTACTACCACGGTACTCAACACGCTAATACACATATGTATCATGAGGTCGAATGTCACAGGCCTGAGCTGTACAATAGGACCTCATGAACGCACAGATCTCTTTTCTCCGCATATTGGTACCGAAGTTATGCGCTCCTGATCATAGAGAAAGGGCGGATGAGCCCAGGACTATTGCCCATTGACGTTGTCGTGGCCATATTCCTTTTTGTAATGCGCATAAGGACATCGCTATTTCCCCGACCATAGTAAGGAATTCCCTCGAACCCAGTTCCTCTGTGAACATGGGTCATTCGCACAATTGCCGCCACCGGGTGTCCGCTACTTTGTTAACGAAGGACGCGTCCGCTAAAGGAGAACCCACTGATTTACTGGTCCCAGGGCACTGCCGGCAGGCCCAGAGATCGAGTTTGCTCAAGCATGTGTTAATTCCATAGTAGCCCTTTGGACAACGTTACGCCAATCAGCGCCGCTGATACGATTACGGCCAAACCTTTGTACGCTCCACTCGCGTACGTCAGCATAGTCCGTGCCAATACAATAGCACAGCTAGAGCAGACTCTACACGGAATCCGCGTATGGGTAAGTAGTCATGTACATATACAATTTACAATGCACATGTACTTGTACATGTACATCATATTACTCCCACTACCGTCATCAAACTCGGCCCATCTTTGTTTTTGTCCACATAATTATTTATTTTACGAGTTGGGTTTGTGAATAAAAGTAAAAAAAAAAAAATCACATCTGCTCTATCTCCGTTTCAACGGGTGAGTGTTGTTGATCACGCCTACTCGTGTGCTTTTGAATTTGAGGTCTCAAAAAGAACGTGTACAGTGCTGCTATAATGAAATCCGGTCAAGTGAGTCACGTGTGTGCCCTGCACCAGTTCACATCCCAGGGTCGGTACATGTACATAATTATGGGGGTAGCACAGCGCCTGGTGTGGTACTGACTCCGGATTTCACTTAGCAGCATAGTGTGGAACAAGCATGCCTGCACTGTTGAACAGTGGTCTGAAGTCGGTGAAGAGCCAGCTCATGCACGGTAGATAATGTTGCTTTTAACGGCTGAATTCCACCCTGGTGGTAGTCTGCAACGTGAATATAGATTCTGATGATCTGTGTGGTACAGAAGTCAGAGAAAGGCGGAAATAGTGAGTAATCTCGTTGTCTCGAAAGGTGACTGCTCAGAGTTGCACCCATTGACAAACTAGAACAGGAATTTACTGAAGTTGGTTGTTCTACTGAGGAACACACGCTTCCAGCCGAACTTGACACTTGTGGAATTATGTACTCGAGCGAATAATCTCACTGAGCGCATCCTGAGCGACATTAATTTTCATCCACATCTTTGCGACATGTACAGTAGACCTTTGATGAGACGTACACCCTTGGGCAGCAGCAGGATTGTGTATCCGAGTTACATCCCATCCTAACATACTTTAAAAGTATGTACCAATGCACTTGTGCTCCGTACAGTGTCCGTAGTAATCGAGATTACGTCTGATCAGAGTACGAACTAAGTGAGTTCCACTTGATCTTTGAAAAATCCAGCATTCCAGTTTTCAAGCAGCTGCAGCCGATTGCTGCAACATGTTCTTGGCTCGGTCCTGGGGCAGTGGGGCAGGTAAAAATAGCCTTGATCAGGTCACAGACGGTCCGGTTTGGCCAGTTTTCTCACCTACGCCCAGCAAACTAATGTTCATTGTTGTCAAGAATCTTCATAGCATATGTACATGTACAACCCTGTGGATTACTGATGTTGTGGAACTAGACTTTCGAAGCCTATTGGTGGAAACCCGCAAGTGTGAGGTTACGTCATGGACATTATTGTATGCCGCCTGGCGCCTGTGTTCTCTGAATTCTGGACATGTCGCAGTGGTTACCATGAGCAGGTGCAAACAGTCGAATATTCTTAGGCTGTTGCGGCCAAATCCTGATGGCATGAAAATATTCGCAGGATGATCAACGGATGATTGAGCTAGACTATGCAAACTGGTGCACCCCCAGCACTGCGCAGAGCGCATGCACATCCGTACTCCCCTGGCCCCATCTATCGGGCTTTTAATGTGCAAATTCCAGCTGATGACGTACAGCGCTTCAGGCTTCCTGTAGCACCTTAGGTGAGGCCAAAAATACAGCAATATGCACCCATGGCGCTTCGGCAACCAAAATAAGACTCAATTTATTTCCTGCAGCGAAAGCAAGCTCACGTTGCACATTGCAGTTGTGCATTGCTCACGCACCAACACCAACACCACCAAGAACGAGCATTATGATCGACTGACTCTCCTTGCTAGGAACAGTCCTCCGCGTATTGTCTCCAGTTTCGGCCTCCCTTCGAACATGAAAAATGCACGGGTATAAAAAGGTTCTTCCTTGGTGAAGATCTTCGGAAAAGCAACAACCGACCCTATCATAAAGTTTGACGTTTGAGGTGAGTTCCAGCAAACAAATAGAGCCCTTCCGACAGGAATTGAAAAGACGAAGTCCGACCAGCATTAGGGCGTTTGGGAGTTTAGACGCCCTGAAATCGTTTCTTGTTTGCATCAATCTGTTCCTGTAGTATTCTAGTCTTCTGAGTAGCGGAATGCATTACTGTATGGGGGGAATAGGTTCGTGTGGTTCGGTGGGCTGTCCCCGAGCAGCCAGGAAT
>NC_088655.1:23745075-23747575 GCF_964019385.1 Sycon ciliatum | reverse complement strand
TCGTTGGAAAGAGGGACTCATACAGTCGACCAGTCGTTGGAAAGAGGGACTCATACAGTCGACGAGTCGTTGGAAAGAGGGACTCATAGAGTCGACCAAGGTCATAGCCATTGGTTTACCTGTGTGTTCTGTGTTGACCCTGTGCCTGCGGATGTATTCTGCAGGCCAGCCCGTCTACTTGCAGGTCCGCGTTTCCAGTGCCCTGAGTAACCTGGATGTGTACGCTGACGAGTGCTATGCCTCGCCATCGGCAAACCCCAACGACCTGGGCAACATCGTGACGGTGATCGACAACGAGTAAGCACTTGTTGTAGTTGTTGTTGTTGTTGTTTTTTTTACTATGTTCACAATCCCAGCTCGAAAACAATACAGAAAGACAATGGTTCTGAGACAATGGTACTGAGACTAGGACAAACGTGACAACTACCGAGGAGGGGCTGCACCGAAACGCGGCATTGATGGCTCCGCCGACCTAAGGTCTTTTTTTTACTAAGGCCACAGCTTCCAATCTTGACATGCAAAGCAGCGGTGCAGCATCGCAGGTATGAATCGTGGACGTGGTGACGGGGTCTGATGTCTCGGCATCACGTCCAAAACACAGCGCAATGGCCTGCAATGGTCGGTGGCTCCACAGTTGTCAATTCATCATCTCTTAAAAGATGCTGTCATTCTTTTATTGCTGAACCCACATATTGTGATACAGATTGTAAAGAGCCATTCGAGGTAAAAAAAAAGAAAAAGAAAAAAGGATCTCTTAAAAGATCACGACCACCACCCACCACTTTGGTACACTGCACTCACCCTAATGAAGTCCCGAGCCAAGGGCAACATCTGAAGATACTAATTTTACTATTGAGTGCACCGGATAAGCACTTACTGTAAATATACAAAATTTCGGCGCAGCGAAATTTCGGCACTTCACGATTTTTGACATTTCGGCGGCGATTTATTTTCGGCGTGGGGTAGAGGGCATGGTATAGTGCGACAGGTGCGGTGAAAAATTTCATCGGCGTTTTAATTTAGGCGTTTTGGGTCGGTGCCGAATATAGCAGAAATTAAATAGCTGCCGAAAATTTGTATATTTACAGTACTGATTTTACTATTGAGTGCTGTAGGATAAGCACTTATCCTACAGTTCATCTGGCACCACAGCGGTCACATGACACAGGTTAGCCTACGCCGAACTCACCTAATGCACTCTGCCCGTATGTTGTGGTGTCCTAAAGAGTATTGTCCTATCAGGGTGCGTGCTATTTAAAAAGTGAGTTCCTCTGCATATTTATGCTGTGTTGCTCTCTACCTGCAGCTGTCCCGGAGAAGAAAGAGCTCAGGCCAGTATTGGAGCAGCTTTGGGTTTGACTGACTTCAACTTTGAATTCAATGCTTTCCAGTTCATCGTTGCCGGCAATCCTCAACCATTCGTAAGTATTATTCAATTTAAATAATACACTAGTCAGAACAACAGATGGCCTGATCAGTCACAACTTAAAGTTTCATGCCAGCTCAGGCACTCATCAGGTGATATGAACATCAAGAAAAATAACCCACTATTTAAAGCCCAGTATGGCGGGACAAGGATAACAGAAAGCGCTAGGGGCGCTATCAACTCATATCCGATTCAGTACCATAGCCAGTAAGGATCGCGGTGCTAAGAAAGGTGATAAAGGTGATAAAACGGTACAACCGAGCTGGCACAGCTAGTGAGATGCGCGGTGCAAAGATGATGATGGTGACAAGGCGGCAGAGGGCTGTCAACTGGCTCTACTGCCTGGAAGTAGGGTGCCGAGAAGATCATGTTATTGGTGTTAATAGCATATTATATTATAAGTATTATGTACATGACTGCAATGATCCTTGTCAGACAGAATCACCCAACATAATGCACTCTCTCTCTCTCTCTCTCTCTCTCTCTTCTCTCTCTCTTTCACCCTCAACTCTATAATACGAGCCGTCAGATAATGTGTATATACGTACGCAGTCATCCTAACGTATCCTTACGTAACATCCCGGTCGAGTTTTGCACACCTATTAGAAATAGTTGCTAGCTTGTTTGAGTTCTCTGCCTATGTCGCGACTGCGAGTTCTGCGATGATGATTGTTAGTACCAAAATTTCAGTGGCCATTCATTTCTACTTTTAAACCTCTCCTGTGTTCCTAGGTTTTCATTCATTGTAATACAAACATCTGTCTGGATACCGTGGCTGGCACATTGTGTGACAGCGCCGCTTGTCCCGCGCGAAGGAGGAGACGCGAGGTGGCGCTCATCTCGCGCTGGAAGAGACAGTCGCCCGTGGCTGGCTTCTCTCCAGGCACCTCACCAGAACAGCAGCTGACCACACTGGGCCCGCTCGCTTTCAGTACGTTGTTGTTGTTGTTGTTGTTGTTGTTGTTGTTGTTGTTGTTGTTGTTGTTGTTGTTGTTGTTGTTGTTGTTGTTGTTGTTGTTGTTGTTGTTTTTGTTTTTGAATTTTTTGTATTTTCATGATGGCACCATCTCCAAT
>NC_088655.1:23657575-23740075 GCF_964019385.1 Sycon ciliatum | reverse complement strand
CAGTCTAAAGCGCAGTTTATGAGTTATCATACCTGCAGTGTTGCGATCACATCCCACAAATCACCTGTGGGGACGCGGCGGACAGAGGAAAAAGGAATAAACAACTCCTTTTCCTAAGTCGGCAGGAAAACCGCGAGCTCCCATGTAGGGAGCAACACATTCTTCTCCTTTTCCTAGTGGTCATTATTATTTTTATTATTATTATTATTATTATTTGGAAAGGATTGGGAGAACTTCAAATTCAAAGGATCAGTCGGGGAAGTGAACTGCCTGAAAAGAGAAAAAAACGCCGTCCTGGTGGGTCTTGCGTTTTTTTCTCTTTTCAGGCAGTTCACTTCCCCGACTGATCCTTTGAATTATTATTATTATTATTATTATTATTATTCTCATATCCGTTCCCAAGGGGAACTCACGACAATGGAGTGAAAAACATAAACAAAAATAAAAACATGGTGATGTGGAGATAATAGTGTTGCATACATTGAGTACAAAATAATACAGATACAATCAGTGCATCACAAACAACGATCTGTATAAGCTCACCAACACCGAGCCAATATCTGGAATTGCGAAGCGAGCTAGATGGCGGTTACTCGGGCACATTCTACGCCAACCAATCGGCACAAACGGGAACCAAGTAATGATGGCATACCTAACTGCAGAGGAAACAACTAAACACAGGAAGGGAGCACCTCGGTCCTGCCTGGTAACCACCCTTCAGCGAGACTGCAAGCTAACTGCAGTTGCACTGAAGACGAATCGACACCTAGACACGCTCCGGGAGTTTGCGGCCGATCGAACGAGATGAGGCAACATCTGCTTGACCATCACATGAACATATGGACTGTCTTACGTGTGTGGTCGGTGCTTGTGCTCACTACTATATCAGGGTCCACAGTGGTCATAATAAGGTCATAATGATATTATCATAAAACGCCGACATACCATGCCACTTGAAGATCGCTTGAGGGTATGTACATGTATGCTGCGCCTGCAGAATACGCGCAAACAGTTCCTGATCTTGCTGTGACATAAACAGTACTAAACACCCCCCCCCCCCCCGATGGACGTCAACAGTAGGCGTGCAAAAGGGAAATTCCCTTGGAATGCCTTCAGCAAGCAAGTGGGAGAAATCAATCGTCATCCTGGTACGGATAGACATGCAGCAGACGCAATCCACATCGTTCTAGACAGAACACTCTATCCAATCACTTTAGAAATTAGACAGGACACTCGATCCATATCACTGTAGACAGTTGAACACTTAATCCACATCCTGGTACTACAGGAGATGCAATCCACACCCGCTAGACAGCAGACGCAGTAATCGTTCGCTTTGGCGCAGCCCAAGACAGGTCCCAATATGGAATCCTGCCAACCGATCCAAGATGGCGGATCATGTGATTACTAGCAATACACCAATTTATCTATAGAAAAGGATGTCCCGATAATTATGATGAGTTGGCTGTTGTTGCTAATACAGCTGTTCCTCTTGTGGCCGAAGTATTTTGGAAATTCTAACAGACGATGGAGGACGCGGACTAGAAAGTCACTGAGGGAAATGACACGTGGGTAGAAATGAAAAGGACGCCCGCCACATTTAACATTTTCTCCTCCTGGCCTCCCTATGTTGTACGGCATGGTAACAGTTGAGTTATCCAATTTGAGAATAAGGAGTGCTACAAGCTCTGTACTATGTCCGTTTAGCATGTCAGGGTCCGGTTGTCGTAACACACGGGCACGCATGCACACACGCACACACACGCGCGCACGTACAAAACATTGCACTGGTGTGAGTCGAGTCAAATGTACTCGACGACGGCACTGGTCTGTGAGTATGCAGTGAAGCTCACTTTTAGGTTTTTCTTTAAAATAAACACGAACGCGACGAAATTTGGGAAACTTGAAAGAAATTTAAAGCGGCGTTCATGTAAGTGCATTGTACTGGGCAGATGTCTGCTTACACGAAATTCTGCTAACAATGGGAATATTCCCTGATCTCTAGACATTCTGGGCGTAATGGTAGATGGGCAGCTCTCCTGGGAGCCTCACGTCAATCACACAATCCAGCAGGTGCGGAAGTCAGTAGGTGCGCTGTGGCGGAGCCGCCGAAGCCTCACCCTGGCGTCAAAGATCCTGTTTTACAGGTCGATGATCCAGGGTAGGTTGTCGTACGCTTCCAACGCCTTTCATCCGTCACTTCAAATTGGCAACATGGAGCCCCTCACACGTCTAACGAAGTGCGCTATCCGCGGCTTCTTCGGTCTGCCACCGTGGTCGCGCACGAGCCCGATCTTTGAACAGCTCCGCCTCACCACCCTGGAGGACATATTTAACATTAAGCTCCTCATCTTTGTCCGTCGTTGTCTGCTCTCCCGAGCTAGCTCCCTCTTCACCAGCTTCTTCGTGAGAGTTACTGGTGACCGCACTCGGGGAGCAGCACATTACCTCGTTCGAGTACCATTTTGGCCCGGTCCTGCGGGTCGAGCGACCATGCAGTTCATCGGCGCAGTCCTGTGGAACCAGCTCCCGCCTGATCTCCGTTCCGAGCCCAGCCACCTTCAGTTCTGTGCCCTGCTAAAAGCGCATCATGGCTCCGCTTAAATGCTTTTCGGCTAGTGTGTTTCTGTGGTATAGCGGACTGAAGAATAGTAAACGTGTTTTGCAATATATGTGTGAAGCTATTTTGTATATAGTATGTTCCCATTCCGTTTTTGCTTTGGTGTAGCCCTGAGGTTGATTGCTCATTTATTTCTACCCTTCCTCTCTCCATACTTCTTCCCCCCCCCCTCTCTCTCTCTCTCTCATTCCTTCTGTCGTCCACATGTATCAAAGGAGGCGAAATCGCCTGTTTGTGGTGCGACGTTAAATAAACTTCTACAACAACAACAACAACATTCGTGTGTTGTGTAGCATTCACTGTGGGTATGCAGGCATGTTCAACTGTGCATCCGCATGCACGCACTTCGCTATCAACAATGATCACACGTCAATGAAGCAAGCAAATCTTCAAACGGCGGAGAAAAGATTTGTTTGCTTCAGTGATGTGTGATCATGGTACTACTGGCTCTGTCCACTGGTCATACAGCACTGTACACAACCTGAGGACCTTAGACAACTCTGTGTACTCGCAGACATCTACACGTACCGGTATATCTATTCTGGTAGTCAGGTTCGGATCTTGTTTCTCTAAGCCCACCTCTCGTCAACGTCAGCTCTGAAATTGCCCCGCAGGTACTGCTAATTCGACACGCAGCCATTAGACAATTGACGCTGCGAATGTCACTTTTGGCTTCCCGGGTGTGCCTGTAGGCACCTCGGAAACCAAGTTGTTGTATACTTTATTTATAGTGGAAATCAAAACAGGCAAAATGCCTAATAACATTGGACCCACTGAGTGCTCCCGGTAAACGTTTTAAGTTGGACTCGGATGGAGAGCCGAGGATAAATTTATAGAAAAGAAAAAGGACCAAGGAACTACACGTTACGCTGTAACTGGACATTATAGCGTAACTTGCAGTTCCTTGGTCCTTTTTCTGTTCTATATTAAAACTGTTAGTTGAGCAATACTTTAGGCAGCAAGAAAGTGTACTTAGTATCCAAGGTACAGTACATGTACGTTTTATCCTAGCATGCTGTCAGGTATGGATCAATGCACCCGTGCTCTGGACAATGTACGTACTAAGCAAGAGTATGTATTATCAGAGTACTCAATATCATCAGAGTAGAATTAATATGTACACGAATGTTCTTCACTAGGAAGTATGGGCTCCAGCGGCAGGTATTGACTCTGTTTTCTCACATCATAGAGCTCACTCTTCCCGTGCCTGCCATGGTACATTGAACAGTATTGAATTATGCATGACTGCCAAATGGCTTGAGACAGGCAGTAGTTACCTACTTAAAGTCTTTACTGCTCCCTGTTTTGAGATCAGAGCAAGTCGACACGTTCTTTGTGGGATACAGTCTTGTGCATAAGTCTGCTGATGGTGGCACGAAGCAAGAAACTCTCCGAAGAAACAACTTTTCTTGCACTCGACCTTTTGAGTACCTGGTGAACACGAGTCGCTCATATGTACAGTTTTAGCATGGTTGCATTGCTAGTATTCCGTACGCACGCACGCGTTTGTGTATGTGTACGTGTGTATATGGTTTTTTGTTTGTTTGACAAACAGGATGATTGGAATAGAGTGAGGAGAGAGAGAGAGAGCGAGAAGAAGAAGATAGACCCAAACACAGACAGATAATTTTAGAGAGTGGACGACAAAATATACTGAAGTAGAGAATTGCAATCAATAGCGATGGGCAGAGAGCCTATAGTAATGCGACTGGGTGGCCCAAGATTCCCATTAACGTTACCCTGTGTCGTAATTGAAGGTAGGAACGAAAATTCTTAATCTTACCGCTTCTTGGTGTAGGAGATGTCCTCGTTTGTCTTCGCAAGTCACGGATAGACGAATAGGCAATACCACGGGAGTCAGC
The DNA here is from genome assembly GCF_964019385.1 of Sycon ciliatum. Classification (NCBI taxonomy): domain Eukaryota; kingdom Metazoa; phylum Porifera; class Calcarea; order Leucosolenida; family Sycettidae; genus Sycon; species Sycon ciliatum. Next base: position 23,735,593 of record NC_088655.1, on the reverse strand, counting down.
TGTTGATCATCAACAGCCTTTTCCTGCATTGACGGCTCTTGCCAGTGTTGCCTTTGTCCTGCTAATGCTACTTGAGAACGGTTTTATTCACAACACCATGAAGTAAGAGTCAAAGCAAAAAGACAACCCAATTTCGGAAATAAATAGAACACTCAATCGAAATAATTATAAAAGTGAACACAGAAGCTTCACACGAAATCGTTACCTAATACGAATGCCTACCGGCATGCAAAGGCGTCCTGCTAATGCTAGTATGCATAAAGCGAAATCTGGTAGTATTCGCTACTTGTACAAGATATCAGGTCTAAATGCGTCACATAGTCCATGCTATCATTCTCACTGTGTGATGACGCCACAATAACCACCACCGTAGTAAAGTACATAAATTATATCCAACAGGCACTATTCTCTGTGTACTTCTGAAGTACATCATCTCGCGCTCACCTTATGAAATTTTCATCTGTGCGTAGACCTCGTAGCATTCCTAAGCAGGTCTTGCTGTGCACAGGTCCGCAGAAAGGTGACAACTAGTACTGAGTACTGTAAAAGCCAAAATAGATAACGAAGTGCTAATTCCAACGAGTTAACGAGGAGAAATCTGTCGTTAAAAAAATTGAAATCGTTATACAGAAATCGATACACAAGTCATCAAGCGACGGAAGGCGAGAAATTCGTTGTTACTCCGAGTTTCGTGCGAGAGTACTCATCAGGCAACTTCATAATCGATACATATACTACATGTTCTATTGAGCGTTGAGAATGAGTGAGACTGGTTATCTTTGGTACACGTAAACCAGTCAATCTTGGCAAATCGTTATAATACGCGCCTCGCGAGAATAGTGGCTTTAAGTTTTACAGGCTTGTTTCATTCTAAGAAAGCCGCTCACGCTCCTGCGCATGTCCTTCCATGTAGAGCGTGCCTGAAGCACTGCCCATTCCCTATACATGTACATATACATGTATATGACACTGGTGGGGAATACCTTGTGGAAGCCCAACAGTATACTGCGACGTACATTGGAAGGGGCTGAGGAGCCAGTACATTGATTTTCCAGTGGCAACTAGTCGGTTATCACGGAAATCTCAAGGGCGAAAAAAGGTGGTTCGGAATGGCGTCGGTCAAAATAATGTGTCCTGAGATGAATGGTAATTCTGCACAGACACGTCAAAGTTTCATGCCTTTCTGGTCAGAGCTATTCTAAGCTTCCATTTGGTATTTCACACTCAAGCAGAGAGGTGACAATTCCCGTAAACGACCCCCTAGCGCTCTGGAGACACATGTAGCTTTAGGATACGGAAACAGCTCAAGAACATTATTGCCTTCCAACTGCCCAACGCATCTCCAACTCCCAATTAACGTGCCCAAAACAGGTTGGTCTTGTTTCACGTCCAGTTCGTGAACAGGTTATAGACAACTCATAAAACCAACTTAGAAGTTGCGACTTCGGCTGTATTAATGATCAATCAACTGCATCATCCCCTCACCCCCACCGTTAGGCGCTGAATCTGCCGCTAGGGTTTACCGGGTGTAAGCGGTCGTCGTGAGTTCCCTTTGGGAACGGACACGATAATTACTTAACTGGATTTTTTAGAACACGGAGGCTCCACTGCAGTCAATTCATATTATGATCAGTCAACACCACTGCACGAAGGTCGTTGACTCTGCAAATTGTATGCCGCAATTGTCCTCGCTGTGGTGATGGTGATGTGCGTGCAGAAATGTGCAGCGTCAACGACCTTTGTGTACATGTAGTGGGGGCGACTGATCATAATACTTAACTGCATCATAAAACAAATCAACAAAATACGTTTTCACCATCAGATAACTGTCAGTAGCATGTATGCTCATAGGTTGAGGGAATGGAAAAGGGAAAAAGTCGGAATAAAAATACGACTTTCACCACCAGGACAATTCTATTACGAATTGTCCAAGCCTCCCTGAACTCCAGTTCGTGTTCAGAAGTCGAGTCTGGAATGGGGAAGGGGGGGGGGGAAGAACCCACAAATCACCATTCCTTGCTAAACAATAGAGCTCTGTGGCCGCTGGCTAGCGTCAGATGCCACTAATAATAAAGTCTTCAGATTGTGATGTATTCCAACTGACGAATATCACCACCCGTTTGGTTCTGCGAATTCAAATAAAACCCTAGCGCTGGTGTTTAGTGTCTAGTGTTAGCGGTGGTCGTGAGTTCCCTTCGGGAACGGACACGATAGTTTACTTTGTTTAAACTTTTTATTCAAATAAAAACGTGTGGAACAAACACAAATGCACACTATGGGCTCGTCGCCGTTCCCTAGCCTCTTTGGTAACAGGTGGGCCTCTCGCATGTTGCCATTCGCGACGACTAGATTTAAAGGGAAATTTAATTCACCCAAGAACCTCACCGAAAGTAGTACGCATACCCGATCTCCCTGTCGTGCGTCCATCGAGCTATAAAGCCGGGACCTCTGGTCGGCTGAGCTTAATAAAATGGGCCCCACCACCACACTCCCTTATTCACTTTAGTGTTTGGAGAAACGTGGATTTTGTAGGGAAAACACAAAATGGAGGCAATATTAATCACCCATCCTTTGCCCGATCTGCATAGCCAATGATGCTTCATTGTCAAGCTTCTGGGCACGTCTTGCTCCTTATATTCACAAGAATTTCGATATAGGACTCGGATAGAGAGCCAAGGAAAATAATTAAATAGAAAAGACCACTGAATTGTAAAGTTCGTGACCCCTGGTTTTCATTCGAGTCCTGGATACTGGTGTAAGTGGTGAAAGTCAGTATTTTCTTGTGTGTGTGTGTGTGTATGTGTGTGTGTGCGTGCGTGCGTGCGTCATAGTGTGCGTGTATATTTGTGTGCGTTTGCAAGGCAGCAGTGCCAAGAGACAATTGAATCCTCCGCATCAGTTAGGTGGCTTCACTTGCTGTTAACAGAGGATTGTACATGTAAGTGACAGCTACTTTGAAGTATTAAAAACTTTAGTAGCAGTGGTGAGGCGTCATGCAGCTTCATTCATTGGAAAAAGGTTTCAGACGTCACGGTGGGTGCCATGTAGCACATTTTAGCATCAGAAATTGCATGTATATAACTGATCCTTTTCAAAATTTCACACCATTGCATACCTGATGAGGGCAATTTTGTCGAGACGTTGTAATAATTGATTGAGAAATGAGTTCGAGTTTGCGGAGTGAATGGGAAGAGAGCGAGTCTGCTCTGAAACCTTGTTTAGCTTTTAAAAATTATTATGCGATAAGTGACTCATCCATTAGTGATGTGATCTACATGTCTGTGGTTCTCAAAGCAATTCCCTCTCCGCAACCCACCGACACGAACACTACTAGCCACCAGCTGTGAATTGTTCTGAGCAATAGTCACTGCTTCCAACATCCAGTATTCATTTATTTTTTTATTTTAGCAATCGCGTGGTACAAGCCAGTGAAAAGGTTATGTGCGATATCCACTGCCATGGCGATAATAGAGGGGAGAAAGAAACAAATAAAAGAAAGGGGAACTGAAAACGGCGGGAGCTAGGGCAGAGCTGGATATCAATAATAATTGTTAGTACGTATGTTGTATTCTGCAGCATTCTTCTAGAACCAACTGGCAATGCGGGCTTCCTTGATCCTAGTCTCGAGTTTTCCCTGATCGAACAGCGGAGTATGCGGAGTATTCTCAGCAATCCAGACTAGACGTTGATTTCCCAAGTAGTTTTACCCGTTTACGCATGTCGGGTCGAAATTTAAGCTGCGGGGGTATTGATTCATGTGAGGCAAAGCGATTCCTGCTGGCAGCTTGTTCTGCTGTCGTTACCTTGTACACATACTGATGGCGAATACCTCCCCGCTAATCCACAATGTCCAAATCCTTGTGTCATCGGACGCGACTCTAAAGTGATCGACATTTGACGTATCACTCCCTCTGGCTATCACGTGGAACTAGCAGTAACCAGAAATAATTTGCCTAAATTTCTGAGTTTAAAATGATATCAAGCGCACAAGTACCAACAGCCCTTACCCGTGTCTAAAATTGACCAATCAGCGACTTGCGGGGTCTAAGGGGGTAAACAATTACATTTTGGGATGATGCTGTCCTATCCTGCTATGGATTATGCTTTTGGCGCAGTACACACTTTTCCCCAGATGGGAATACTTCGAGGTAATTGCAATGCTCATACTGTCTCCTGTGATAATTCTTTGACGTTCGCCGCGAGTTCGCCCAGGGACAAGGAAACAGAGACGTCATATGCTCCTGCCTTCTGGATAAAGAGATGCTATCCAACGGTTCTCTAATGGCAGTAATGCATTATTGCTGCCATGCAGTAGTAACGCTGCGCCCTGTTCAGCCAATCAGCCGAAGATGCACGGAATGTTACCGATTTCTTTTCATTGGGCAAGGTAAAACACCAAAAGGCGCAGTAGCCTAGCGCCTTCTTTCAAGCCGTTGGCGTGGAGGGTTCGACTTGTGAAGGCTCCACGTGCTCTCCTCGTGTGCTACGTATGTCAGTCGTGAGTCTGTCCAGCATCAGTGATGCTGTCAGGCGGTGTAACCTTCACATTTAGAGCAGACAACATCCCTCAATTGGCCACCGAAGTCGCTTTTTCTAAGGTCGAAAACTACAAGCACCCCCCCCCCCCCCTCCCGGCCTGCTCCCGCCCATTCACACTGAACTAACTTGTCTGCAGCACATGTACATGTACATTCTAACTGTGCTTTTGTTTGGAACTGGTCCCCCCCCCCCCCTTTCACTATTTCCGCCAAGCGAAGGAACGTATATCTCTGGTTCTGGGTGCTTCATATCCACTGGTGAGAGAGTGACGACTATTGGGTTTGCTGCATGGCTTCCTAGCATGGGTGCAGTGAATGGGATTTTCGGTCTTTGAGCACATGCTGGTGAGCTGATCTACTCACCTCCCACCGCTTTAGGAGCTGCATCTGCGCCTTGATCCTTGAAGGGTGGTGGCGTTCCTACGGATGCGGAAAACTCGGCCTCTATATAGAGAAACCGAGTCTCACGCGAACCGTGAAATTTTTTTTCCTAGCAACTTCGTCTTTCCACGCAAGAATGTTTTTACAACCGTTACTATCGTACTGCTATCTCAGAACTGTGACCTGCAGAGTTGAAAGATGCAACACCTGTCCAAGGTGCAAAGTCACCGCTGCATGCTCGTCTGTCGGACATTCACACTTCACACTGACCTCCCAAGATAGCACTTGCACTTTCTTGCAGCACCTAGCCAGGTGGTTAGGGTCGGCCCCACACACACGCACGGATGAAATCTATAAGAAATTATTATAACGAAACAGCATGCTGTCCGCAGATCGAGTAATAATTATTATTATTATGTGTAATTTACACCAGCAGTTTGAGCTTGCGCATTAAATGTGAAAATGGTAGCGGTAGATGAACGTTGCAGCTGTGTGTGCGTGTGTGGACAACAAAGGGTGAGTGCGTATCATTTGAAGAGGGTGAGTGCTACACCGTTTTCTTTTTACCATTTTCACATTCAATGCATAATTAGCTCACACTGCTGGTGTAAATGACGCTATGTGTAACAGGGCGAGCTGCTATTTCAAGCCTATTTGTGCTAATTATTATGTGCATATACATCTCACAACAGCAGTTGTTTTGGTTACTGTACACCTTGAGATTATTGCGATGGTCTAATTTCTGCGAAATTCGCGACCGCGTGGAAATCGCGAAATTTAGACAGCGCGAAAAGGAGATCCATGAAAGGTTTAGCAAGAATGCCACAGGTTTAGCAAGAACGCCATTCGGCAATCGCAAAATTAAAACCTCGCAAACCTGTCCGGATTCTGAAAACGCGAACTAAAAACGCCGCGAAAATTTCACGCTCTACAGTAGATAAATTCAGCCCTGGTGCCTGTAACTCAGCAATGATATCACCGACGGTTACTGATGTTTCGGTTCGGTGATGGTGCAAGGAGAATTACCTGGCGTCTAGTAGCACGATATTGCAGGGCTACACGGAGTCGCACGGCTATTTGGTGCCATTCCAGTAGGACGAAACACATGATAGTACATTGCCATTCTCTGCACAATACTCCGAGGGAAAATTGAACAGTCTCCGAACTCTCTGTGTGCGCGTCGACATTGTATTTCTGTGCATGCATTACACATGGGAAGGCACGACTGCTAGTAGATCTACCTGATGCCATTCCGGTTGGTACTTTCTCTGCATACGTTAACTTTACCTTTGGATAAAACTAGATCGGTGGATTCCCCGTGTAAATACCATTTAGACGACTCATTGACATTTTGTGGGAATCGCAGCAAGTCGGTAACATGCAGAATACGCGGATGTGCACCTGGCAATAATTCGTCCGTCAGGAATGACAAGCGACTTCGACTGTCTGAACTTTGCTCGAGGCTATCAGTGAGCGGGATCCACTGGGACTGGCTTTGCCCAGGGGCGATTCCGCATTCCAGTACCTTCGGACTGGGCGGGAGGTCTACAGACTGTCATCCAGCGGGATGTTTCCCACGACTGACCTAAATGTCGGCTGGTTTCGATCTCCTAACTCACCCACTATCCATCAGTATATAAATATGTGTTGTTGTATATTCACGTTTAGAACGACAGCGTTGGGCCTTTCCTTCAGTCAGCTCTGGAAAAGGAAGGTGAGTGAAAGCTATGTTTCCCAAAGGTCGCCTGTGTGATCCCATTGTCCGGTTGGTGTTGGCTGAGTAAGGTCATTTGCCAGACAGACAATGCTGCTTCCCCAGGGCAAAGTTGGGTGCACTGAAGAATATCTAGCAAGGGAGAAATGAGAGATATGCATGAAGGATGCGTGTGGTTTGAGATTGCGTCTTCGCTGCCCTGCTGTGGATATGCAGGAATGCCAAACGCACCCGTGGACCATGGGTATAATTATAATAAATTATAATATAAGTAAAATAGTGGACCCTTTGAAACTTTCTTTACACTCCCTCCTAGCTCTCTGTCTGTCTGTCTGTCTGTCTGTCTGTCTGTCTGTCTGTCTGTCTGTCTGTCTGTCTGTCTGTCTGTCTGTCTCTCTCTCTCTCTCTCTCTCTCCCTCTTTCTCTCTCTCTCTCTCTCTCCCTCTTTCTCTCTCTCTCTCTCTCTCTCTCTCTCTCTCTCTCTCTCTCTCTCTCTCTCTCTCTCTCTATTTATCTATCTATCTCTGTATAAACGTGACATAGTTGTCCCCCTCTGCGTGTGACCATTCCGCTATTCGACAGACCGGAACAAGAGCAACAGTCGGACGAGATAACTTCAATAAATTGAACTAAAATTCCGTTAGGAACCTTAATCGATAAATCAGCCTGATTTTATCGTTGAACCAGGCAAATATACCTGTCTATAACATAGGCCAACGACGCGAAAACTTCGATCAAACGTGCATACAGTCGTTTGCATAGAAATCCGGCCCATGAGTCAATATTAGCGCCGGGTTTCCATACTAATGACGTTTTCCGAAAACCGATCCGAGGGCCGCAGGGGCCGCATGATCCTGGGCGCCACTTTCGGCACGTGGGTCGGATTTCTTTGGCCACGACTGTAGTTCTAACTCCCTACCATTTGCTTTGAAAGCAATGTGTAATAAGCCTCCACTAAAGCCTAACGCCCTCCGGCACTTTCCTTCGCACTCCCTTCCTTTAGCAGCGTATCCAATATTATATAATCACTTGGATTGCGTTGCAGAACAGTGTTTGATTTAGTTTGTGACTTTCAAGTACTGTTTTCGCTCTGTTAGAGCTCCTCAGCACAGCTCAGGGGACCGAAGCGAAGCTCTTCGCAATGAAATACGTTTCCGTGAAGCAAAGCATTTTTATAAAGAGCTGCAAACCCCGCCAAGAGTGCTCGAAATGCTCCAAGAGCAGTGAGCGTTGCACAAGGCGACTTTCAACTAAAAAGTACCTTCGGAGTAGACCTTGTCCTGCGCCCTATTTGTGGGGCGAAATCCGCTCCTTTCGTATACATGTATCTGTGTTGAACACTTGATGTGAAAACGATGTTCTGTGTTTTGCAGAGTTATGGGAACGAGCTTGTCAGCTCGAAAGCCATTTTTTCGTTGTTGACGATTGCCAGGATAATCGAGTAACTGCTTCATGCCAAAGTCAATGCAGGTGTACCCGCAGTCTATTGGGTGGTTTTTCAGTGTTCCCAGGCCTCTTGCACGGGAAAAATGCACACCAGTGCAACCTCAACATGCAGGAAATGAGCTAGAATGGAGGGGAATGAACACAAGCGCAACCTCAACGGGAAGAATATGAGCTAGAATGGAGGGAGGGAGCTAACATGGCTGTGGCAATTGTCTAATATCGAGGGAGCTAAACGTATGGTGCATGGCTAGCTAGCGTTCAAGTGCATCAGGTGTTTTACCCTTTATTTTTGAATGGCCAGTCATCTAGGAATTGCTGACTAAGCGGCTAAATTAAACTGGAAGGCTTCCCGATCTGCGAAGTCTACATTTTGAGATGTTTTTTAACTAGTTGACAGGTCGCTGGACATCCCATTGCCACTTGTCAGTCTGTGGCCTATTGTTGCACGTTTTACCTGTTCACTACCTGCTCACTACCTGCTCACTACCTGCTCACTACCTGCTTCAAGTGATGGATTGTTACTGGTAGCTCGAGTCAAACTGTTCCTTCTCTAGTACTTCGTAATTTGTCACAAAGTGGGTTGTATTTTTCAGACCTAAACTTGATATGACCTTGGTTATTTAGAAAAGCGATCCTGTCAGCTTTTCTATTATTTTCAGGCATTGTGTAGGCCTGGTACGAGCAAACCTTCCTCCAGTATAATAAACTCTGGTTGCGTGTATCAACATAAGTGGATACGAGATTTGCCAACCTAACGGTTATTACTCTTTTAATAATAAAATTAATAACTCTTTCCTGTCGTTTCAAACTGCAGTTGATCAACGATTCAGCAAGCATCCTATTTGCGTATAACCTGCCTACAACTTACAAGTGATCGATCTTCGCGATGAGGTTCTTGTATTGCCTAACCGTGTTGGCGTTGTTCGTATCCTTCGGTAAGTTTTTTTTTTTAACTTTGTTTTACTTCGCAAAATCAAAGTCACGGATCAATGTCCAGTTGGATAATGATCACTTGAAGCGTGTGTGCGCGTACTGTGATGGCATGTGAAAACCGACTTCACAGGCTCACAGTGTAGCAGATGCCGTCACGTTGCGATGGCTATGCGGGCCTCGTACATGTACTGGCACTACTGCCAGTACATAATTATTATACAGTGCTGGAAACCGAAATCCGACCCCTGACATTCTTTGCGATGTGGGCGCAGCCGCTCAGGGATCGGATTTCAGTTGCCAGCACTGTACAATTACATGTAGTGCAGTGAATAATTATTATGGTTCTGCTCTATTCCTGTGGTTGGATTTCACTTCCCATCCCTCTGACTATCATTATGATACTAGTAGTCAATGTCCCGAGACTCTCGGCAAGTACAAGTACACTGTAGCTGTCCTTCTTTGGTCTCATCAGCAGAGCTGAGAGCAACGTGTATTTCCCGCCGACCTGACTTGACACATGACTGACTGACGATCACCATGCGGCGGAGCACACGAGAAGTCCATCGAACCTTTGACTCGGCAAACCTGCAAGAAAGCACCACTCCCTGCTCAATACACAGTGTTTCGGGGAATTCACCCCTCATCAGTTGAGCTTGAGTAGACTGAGGAAGTATACCACTTACATGTATAGTAGTATAGACTATAGTATAGTATTTATTAGTGCAATTAGGAGTATAATCGATGCAGACATGGCCAGACAACAACGAGTTCATGGAATTTTTAAGGATTTTTATGTTATTCAAAATCGATTTTCGTGTTCCGCTCATCAGTGAATAGTATCGGAACTGAGGGTACTGTGTACAAAAATAGAACATTTTATAACAGCATAATTAATTAAAAGTGTGAACAACAAAGGAACTGCTACAGCATTACATAATAGGTGTCAAACATAGTGCTAACGTATATAACTGAGTGCAGCCACAAAGCAAGAGGTGATACAGTGCAACATGACACAACATTTACATCTGATAACCAGCTACGAGAACAACTTTAGCGCGACTACGTGCTTCTTTTGTTTACAAAGAACAGGATTATGCACACGAATACATACAGCTTCCAGAACCTTCAACTGCTTAACATAACTTGCACGGCACAAAACAGAAAAGTGAGAATCATCGTACACACTAAGACAATCTGGACGTGATAACAAGTGACAAAATACAGCTGACGTTTTGCTCACGTCGCTCTCTTCCGTCTCATCCCGCTCCTTTCCTTCGACCTCCTCCGCCCTATCCTCGTCCTCCGTCTCATCTTCATCATCATCGTCCTCATCACCACCATCATCATCATCAGTTGTGGCTGCACTCAGTTATATACGTTAGCACTATGTTTGACACCTACATTTTGTATTATGTAATGCTGTAGCACTTCCTTTGTTGTTCACACTTTTAATTAATTATGCTGTTATAAAATGTTCTATTTTGTACACAGTACCCTCAGTTCCGATACTATTCACTGATGAGCGGAACACGAAAATCGATTTTGAATAACATAAAAATCCTTAAAAATTCCATGAACTCGTTGTTGTCTGGCCATGTCTGCATCGATTATACTCCTAATTGCACTAATAAAATTGCTTTCTCCACGCCGACTCTTTAAGTATAGTATTTATATAATATTATTCATTATTTCTCTAGGGCAGTCCCCACAGACCTATGGTCTCCTTACGGGGTATCCTAGCCAATCTAGGATTGCGATTAGGCATATGCGGATAATGCCGGCAGAAAAATTGGCAGAATTCGGTACTTTTTCGGGTAAGTTTCATGCATGTTTGGTATGTGGATAAAGACATGGAGCATAATTCGAGGAATTGCCAGCCATAAGGTTTGTATGGCTCTGCCAATTTCACTGCTTTTCGAGCAGAACCTGCCACCTTTTCGAGCAGAATCTGCCACCTTTTCGAGCATTATCCGCACACCCCTAATTGCGATACGAAATTGACTTGGTGAAGCAGCAAGGCGGACCCATGACTTATAATTATGGTAACAGTTATCATGGTTATTCAATCATGTAGTATTCTCAAGGCTAAATCATCACCAGGGATACAAACTCACAAAGACGCTCCGTTTCCAGCGCGAGTCTGCTGCGCGACACATAGTCATTATAATTAATTTTATAATCTTTGCGAACACCAGATAGCGGAAGTAACGTTTCTCTCGAGTCGTAGTGAACAGTGCGCACGCGATCACAACATTCTACAGTGCTGGCAACTGAAATCCGACCCCCTGAGCGGTGGGTGTTCACATTCTTTGCCATGTGAGCGCACCGCTCAGGGGCCATGGGGTCGGATTTCAGTTGCCAGCACTGTAGCCTGTGTAGGTCCAGCCCAACCAGAAATCTTGTTTTTCGCATGGACGTGTATTTTTACAAAACCATTGCTAGCAGCCAGCTGCTAATAATACAATGTAGGACTGTACTGTACTGTAGCAGTGTAGGCCAGCTGAACAGTGCAGTCTGCATGCAGTACAGTACATTTGACTGTACATTTTAGTTCAATTTCCTTTGTCCTGAATGTGACGATGTCTTGGCAGGTCGGGCCGCTAACCATTGCCCGACGGCGTTCCCAGAAGAGTTCGGTGCCAGTTGCTACTCAATCACCCGGCAGGACACGACGTTCAGCGATGCTGCCGCAGCATGCGCAGCGGGCGGTGGTCGACTGGTTGAAATCAACACAGTCGAGGAGAACAACTTCGTGTTGACGCTGGTGAGTTCAAGCAAAGCAGTGAAAAAATATTTGGGGTGGAAAGAACATCCGAAAATATTGTGTACAGGAAGTCTGAAGAAAATGTTGAACGGTTTTTGCTGGGATGGCAGCTACACCATACACAATAGCTTAGTGGCAGAGCATCGCTGGCTACAAGCGAAGGTCCCTGGTTCGAATACTGGTGGTTACAGTCAATTTTTTCTTCTGACTTTTCACGTTTCAATGTCCTACTCCTAGAACTGTTGAAGATTGTACACAATTTTCAAGTGTCAGCAGCCTGATCACCTCTATGAATGTGGAAATCGGCATAGTTCTTTAGGTTTTTTGCTCGGCATTATAAAATTTAAAACAGAGAGATTCCAGGCTGTCCAAGAGAGTGCTCAATACTGAGAGGCAGAGCTGGTTCAAACAATAAGAGGACAGAGAAAGTGTTTTTACTCCGAGTTTCACGCACTAAGCGATGATCAGACAACAGAAATGAGTAAATCTGGATCATCATTATATAATTTATAATAATTATTGTTTTACAGTTTCCTCTGAGACAAAAATGCGATAATACTCATAAAAAGGACACACTTCAGGCTCATTACAAACATCTTGAAAGTTTTTAAAGTTGGTTGCTCCAACGAGGAGCACACGCTTCTTGCCGAACTTGACACTTGACTGACTCACGACTGCCATCCGGAGCACACGAGGAGCACGTCGCACCTTCCGCTCGGCAAACCTGTAAGAAAGCACCACTCCCTGCTCAATACACAGTGTTTCGGGGAATTCACCCCTCATCAGTTGATGTAAGTTTGTATCCCTGGTGATGGTTTGGCCTGGAGAGCAGTATATAAGTGGTGCTTTTCAGGCACAATCTTCCTCAGCCTACTCAAGCTCAACTGATGAGGGGTGAATTCCCCGAAACACTGTGTATTGAGCAGGGAGTGGTGCTTTCTTACAGGTTTGCCGAGCGGAAGGTGCGACGTGCTCCTCGTGTGCTCCGGATGGCAGTCGTGAGTCAGTCAAGTGTCAAGTTCGGCAAGAAGCGTGTGCTCCTCGTTGGAGCAACCAACTTCATGACTATTATCGCCGAAGTCGCAACTTCTAAGTTTGAAAGTTTTTGTCTTCACAAGTATACTTTCAAGCCTTCTCGTCAGGTGAAATACAGGCAAAGGGAAAAGGAACAGGAACAGTGGATTAAATACAGTAAGAAGGTGGTAAAACAGCGCAAAAAAGAAGATAGCTAAAGTAAACAGCGAAAACTGCAATAATGACACAAAGGTGCAAATGCGAGAAAACTCAATAAGCGTGACATGTAGTGCGACAACAAGAGACAACCACTGGACATACATGTGGCTAACGAGGTTTTGACGACCTACCTAACAGCCTAAGTGTGAATTTGATTTGTTTCTGCTTGCAAAGGTTGGGTTTTTTGTGTGGATATATACGGCTTCCAAAACATTCAGCAATCTAGCACTGCGTACACGTGACACAATCGAAAAACAATCATCTGAATACACAGCACGACAATCAGGATGCTCAAACAAATGACTAGCAATGGACAACTCATACTTATCAGAACTAACATCAGAACAATCAGCATGTGCGGTGGACACATCCGATATCACATGGCTAGCCGAGTGGACCCTAGCCGTTGCCTCTGTCTGTGCTTTAGTCGCTGCCATCGCCATCGTTGCCGATCTTGTCATTCTTCTGGTTGATGCTGAATGTTTTGGAAGCCGTATATATCCACACAAAAAAACCCAACCTTTGCAAGCAGAAACAAATCAAATTCACACTTAGGCTGTTAGGTAGGTCGTCAAAACCTCGTTAGTCACATGTTTGTCCAGTGGTTGTCTCTTGTTGTCGCACTACATGTCACGCTTATTGAGTTTTCTCGCATTTGCACCTTTGTGTCATTATTGCAGTTTTCGCTGTTTACTTTAGCTATCTTCTTTTTTGCGCTGTTTTACCACCTTCTTACTGTATTTAATCCACTGTTCCTGTTCCTTTTCCCTTTGCCTGTATTTCACCTGACGAGAAAGCTTGAAAGTATACTTGTGAAGACAAAAACTTTCAAGATGTTTGTAATGAGCCTGAAGTGTGTCCTTTTTATGAGAATTATTGTTTTGATGTGCAATTCAAGTCCGTTGGTATGTATTGTTTCATTCGCATCTCGCCTGAGCTCTGTATATTGTTTTCCACCCAAACGTAGCCTCAGAATAGTGGCGGTCTATTCTTCAGCCTTGCAAGCTGTTGAATGGTGCAATTCCAGCACAAGTTGCTATGGCTTCTGCTGTAGCATCGCTATCATCGCCTTCGGCGATGGGAGTCAAAAGGTCAAAAGGTGTGTGTGTGTGTGTGTGTGTGTGTGTGTGTGTGTGTGTGTGTGTGTGTGTGTGTGTGTGTGTGTGTGGTGTGTGTGTGTGTGTGTGTGTGTGTGTGTGCGTGTGTGCATGCCTGTGTGCGTGTGTGTGTGTTTGTGTGTGGTAGAGTAGAACCCGGGTTAAGGGTCACACCGGATTAGGGATCGGAGCCCGGGGGGGGGGGGGGGGGGGCACTTGGCATGTACATTGTGCGGGTGATCCTTATACCGGGACTTAATTTCCGGCCCAAGGGGGGGGGGGGGGGTCCCCCGTCGGTTTCCGAGGAAGCCGTAATTTTTTCGATCCAAACAATTTTTCCGGGGTCCATCTTGTCACAAAAAGTCGTTTTGCACACCTTTTTGCCCATCCCAGTACAACTGAGTCCAGCTATGTCCGCGCAGAGTTAGGTAGATCCCTAACCCCGGTTCTACTCTACATGGTGACCTATCATCGCCTTCGGCGATGGGAGTCAAAAGGTGTGTGGGTGTGGGTGTGTGCGTGCATGTGTGCGTGTGTATGTTTGTGTGTGGTACATGGTGAGTGCATGCGTGCATGCGTACATGTGTGTGTGTGTGTGTGTGTGTGAGAGAGAGAGAGAGAGAGAGAGAGAGAGAGAGAGAGAGAGAGAGAGAGAGAGAGAGAGAGAGAGAGAGAGAGTGAACGCGGGGTGCGTGTATTGGTTCCGTGATTGTAGCTGTACTCAGCCTGCCTTCCTCCTGGAGCTCCTGCGGTGTACGCTTGTGTCTGCATTGCCAACAAACTTCTTCTGCGAACATTCTGGAAATGTAATATTCTCGAGGAGGATAGGAGGAATGCGAAAAGCTACAAAACTTTTTTCAACTCAAAGTTACAGCACCGATTCTGATCTCATAATTTTACCAAACTGAATAAGTCAATTTCTAAAGTAACTTGGTGGAGAGTGACAAGGAACTGAACAGGATGCGAAAACACATGATTGTGTTGTAGGGGAAAAATCTGATTTTCATACTTTAAAAGTACAGTCAGACCTCGTTTAACCGCACAAATCCATTTGGCACAAAAATATCCGGATAGACGAGGGAACCGGATAATCGAACACTGGTTGTGTTGGATGCATCACGTATGCTGTAAATCTGTAACCAGCTATTTTCTTCCGGATGGCGAGGGATCCGGATAAAAGAGGACCGGATCGGATAAGGGAGGTCTGACTGTAATAAATAATGCACGGGGTCTGTGCATTCACTCTCTTGGCAGCACATTTGCTTAAAGATGGTCGCCAGTTACGCATTTCTCCCTACTGTGTTCGCTGACAGACTGCGACAGCCGGAGTCAACACGTGGATTGGCTTGGACAGCGCGCCGACCGGGGGCAACGTGTTCCGCTTCAGCACATCCCAGGCGAGCCCGGTGTTCATCGGCTTTGCGGGCGGTGCCCTGCCCAGCCTGACCGGCCCACACTGCACGGAGCTGCAACCCCCCAGCGGTGTCTGGGCGGCTGTGGACTGCTCGCAAGAGAAACACTATGTGTGCGAGCAAGGTTAGTAAGTGACCCACACTATGCTAGTCCCACCTCACCGGCACAGGCTCCCTGAGAGCCCCTACTAGTACATTGTCTGTCTTTCTCCTTTGTTGTCTCGATCATTATTTTCTTTTGTCTCCTTCTTCTCCTCTCTTTGTTATGGTCTATCAGTAGGAGGTGCATTCTGTAAAAAAAAAAAAAAAATTATAGTGCGTAAAGTAGTATCGAATAGTCAGGCATCAGAACGCTGTCCATTCCGGCTAGAAAAACAAATCGAAGATTTTCAGAACCAAACTCTTTCGCTGTATTCCCTGCATGGGCCCATGATGAAAAGGGAACGAAAATGTTTGGTTCCGACGATCTTCGATTTATTCTTGTAGACTGATGTGTACAGTGTATAGATGCATGGCTATTGTACTATTCTAAGAACTGGAGTGCTTTCACTTTAGACCGACGCGTATAGCCGATTGGTTTGTAGTCTTGCCGGCGAATCATGAGGTTCCGAGTTCAAAACCTGCGCTGGTAACAGGGAGTGTGTTTAGTGCTCTCTCAATCGCTGTGATGCGGGCGAGTACCACTTTACATGCAATGAGCTGTGACGACACCCACGGTGAACTGGGTACTCACTTGCTCGGTGTGAGGGTAACAAGGATGCGGTTTATGGGGTTATAGGGCCTTTACACGCTTGCTTGTTGACTCACGTGTGGGGTGTGCATTTGACACTGAGGACATATGGGTGAAGTGGTGGCCCGCCGATGTGAATATACTTGCTTGATGTGTTCCTGAACACGTCAGGTGATGCGGCCGCGAATCCCGCTACTCTTTTCCACTTTGTTTTACAAACTATGGCCACACATACATGTATATGTATGCTGTGTAACTTGTAACTCAGGAACCTATTTTTGTAGGGAGATACTCATCCACCAATAACTACTTTCTATCACATAGAGCGTCCGTTATATCCAAGGTACCTTTTACTGAAGTTGCTGGGTGGAAAACATCAGGCGGAGAGAGAGAGAGAGAGAGAGAGAGAGAGAGAGAGAGAGAGTGAGAGAGAGAGAAGGAGAGAGAGAGAGAGATAACATCACAGAACATGCGGATAAAACCATACCAGCAGTCTTGAATTTCACACCGAAACACCATAATTATCCACGGCACAGTTTTGACAGAAAAACGTTTCTGTCGGAACGAATCGGTATCCGTTGGTTGTGATTCCATCAATAATTGCTATCTTGTCTCCCGGAACTAGAATAATGATCACTGCAGTAACTTTATAGAAAAGAAAAAGGACCAAAGAACTACAAGTTCCACTATAATGTCCACCGACACCCCCAGTTACTAAACAATCAGTTCCTTGGTCCTTTTTCTTTTCTATACATTCATACTTGGCTCTCCATCGGAGTCCATTCTTGCAGTATATTTTATTTGTCTTTGCTCCGCCATTGTGGTGTCTGACAGCGCAAGCGTTCGTGGCCTGCCCGCCGCCAAGCAGTCTCAACATCTCCGTCGCCAAGGAGGTCCTCTCGCAGTTCTTTATCGCCAACGCGTCCGACCTGCACATCGGCTCTGCGGCTAGTGACCCGCTGTGCCGAGTTGCCGAGGTGAACGGGCAGTACACGGCGCTCATCGAGCCCAACACCTGCGATGTCAGTTTCTCCTACGACCCAGCCATACCTCAAGTGGTAGGTGCCCACTGAAGATTCAATTCCGATGCCAGTGCATTACTACGACGGCGATTGTGCTGACAAGAAAGAGAGAGATTGGAAGCTGTGTCACAACTCTCGCCTGATGATCGTAGTAATACGTGAAACTCAAAGTTGCGACACGGCTTCCAATCTCTCTCTCTCTCTCTCTCTCTCTCTCTCTCTCTCTCTCTCTCTCTCTTGTGTACAAGGCTCTGCCCTACATGGGTATTGAGCACTCTTAGGACAGTGAAGCAAACCACTTGATTACAATTATGCTTATCGTGGACAATGCATAATAGTAGCACAAGCGTCAGGCTCTTCAACAACATGGTTATCGCAAGTAAGCTCGCGTGCCTTCTCTTCAGGATATTACCGTAGGAGTCACCCTTCTGTCTTTGTGTTCCACTTTCACGACAATAACACACACAGAAGTTTCCGCTGTGAGCACAGTGGCTCGGAAATGGGAAACGATGTATTTGGACATACTTTAATTTTGTTTGAAAAGAGTGTTAATGTAGAATGGACGCTGCTGGAAGGACAACTACAGTAAACGTGTCAATGCGACCACTCGGATAAGGCGACCACCTGTCCTAACAGACCACTGAAACTAGGACCAAGGGATGCTTTTTCCAGTCAAATGACCCCGGATGAGGAGACCACCTGGTTACAGAGACCACCTGGTAACAGAGACCACGTTTTGAAGATTCCTTGAGCGGTCGTCTTAGACAGGTTGCACTGTATACCATGGCCTGGCGGGAGGGTAATGTGAATGCAGTGATTGGGATTTTCGGCCTTTGACTCTTATCCGCTGACCTCCCACCACTTCGGGAGCTGCACCTGCACCTTGATCCTTGAGGATGGTGGCTGCAGATGTGGAAAATTCGATCTCGCTGAGTCAAATGAACAGCACCGTAGAATTATTGCAAGCAGGGAGTAGTAAAATACCGTTGTTTTACTACTCTCTGATTAAACGTATCACTACACAGTGGCTGGAACTGCAGACAGTGCTGGCCAAAGAAATCCAACCTCATGAATAAAATAGTGCGGGCGCTACGCAGCCCTAGCACTACACATGCTGGTCTGTGCACTCTAACGCGGCGCTACTTAATTCATGAGGTTGGATTTCTCTGGCCAACACTGTACCAGCGACCATCATGACACTGAGACTCCTCGCTGAGACCAAGCTGTGATCCGCGTGTGCTCAGGTGCGCTTGAACGCCATCTTGTATCACACACCCACGTCGGGCCTGATCACTCGCAGCCGCGGCCAGCTGATCGCGTTCGACTGCCAAGTGCAGACCGTGGACCTGGTCTCGAGCTCGGCCATCGACCCGCAGGCTCTACAGGCGTCACTCACGCAGGTGGGGTTTGGAGAGTTCACGGTCGGAGTGCAGTTCACCAGTGACTCGACCTACTCTGCGGCGCTCACGGCCAACACGATAACGCTTGGTAAGTCCATGCACAGTGTGTGAACTCAATGGTTTCCCTGCCTAACTTCTACTGGAAACCGTCCAACGTTTGCGTCACTAAAATTTTCGCGATTTCTCAGAACCAGCGAGTTTACGATGGCCCGTTTTCGCGGAACTCTGTGGCCACACACATACACCCGCTGTTGAAATTTGATTTCACGATGGTTAATATTCGTGTTATGCTCTTCTCGCAAAATTAACGTACTGCTGAGACAGCTTCCGTGATGAATGTCTCATGAAAATAGATTAGGAAAATTTGCGTGAAGATTTCCAATGCTCTTGTTGCTGTATTAAAACCTTTGTCTCTGCGTCGCTTGTTCATTTACTTCTTTGAACATCACTTGCTGAACTAACGCCGCAGCTCCTTGCTTATAAGAATACTGGGTAGAGTAGTTTCACATCTATCTTTTTGTAGTTGTTACTCTATTTTATTTTACACCAGAATTACAGGCTGTAGAATGCCTTCTCACTAGACCAGGTCTAGTTCTCACAAATGATGAAGAATCTCATGACCATACAGGACAGCCATGTATGTTCCAACTCCACTGAACCCCTGCATCACGTGATGTTGGCCATTTCGATTCCACCGCCCACATACCATGAACTTAATACTGCATGATCGCAATGTGAATTCACTCTACAGGCTGCGCGGGCTTAGCTTGGTGCGTGTATACTGCGTGTCCGTACGTGCTCATGCTTATGTTTATCTTTCTGCCTCTACACTGGTTTGTTTGCCTCATGTCACCCACAGGTGAGCCAGTGTTTGTGCAGACGTTCGTAGCCAACGATGTGCTTTCCAACCTGGATATATTCGTCGACCGTTGCTTCGCTTCGCCCAGCAGTGATCCCTCGGACCAGTCAACCATTCTGGAAGTGATTAACGATGAGTAAGTTAAATCATGCTGCCGAACCCTCGATTTTTCCCTGGCAAAAATGAATTTCACATCTCTTGGGATCCCTGCCGGTTTTTCCTAATATAATCAGTGAATTTTATAAAATCTAGTAATTTTTTATTAATCCATGGTTTGTAAGTGCTCACTACACTCAGTGCTCAGCATGGGGATTTTTTACTGGACAATCAGCCACTACTCATTGTACTGCATTTCCTTGTACTGCATTAAGCTGTTGCTATGTCAGATCTGGCCTTTGTTGATTTGGTGCTATGATGAGTTGTCCCTCTCTGGGCTCATTCTACGTGGAATATCGCTTATCATGCACTGCCCTGCCGAGCTTGTATGGTTACGACGGATGCTGTCCACGGGTTTCAACCGAGATCCAAGAATTTTTTCCGTCACTTGTTCTGCCCCTCTTCCTTATCTCATCATCATCAAAATAATTGAGAGGCTTTGAATCGTTTTTATCAAAATTAAATATTTGCCGGGTTGGAAGGTGGGAATCATCATCATCAGCCTTTTTGTGTTGGCATCCGCAAGCAGGCTTGGCTAGTCTTCCCTCAGGCCAAATGGAATATCTAGCCCCAGTGAAAGACGAAAATTTAAAGGGGAAGTTAAGGCTAAAATCAAAACTTCACCAGTTGTAGTCTTCGGGGTTCTGAGTCGAATGGTCGTGGTCCGAGGAAGCTGAGACGCTCCCTTCCTACTTGAATCCCAATCGAACTCGCGCACTTCCACCGAAACTGGGTGACTGCGCCCTACTAGATGGGGATTTGCAAAATGTCACTAAAAGCGCCATGTCGTTCTTATAAAAGCACGGTTGACCGCGATTGGTCCATATGTTGTAGTCTTTTGGACGCTGAGTCGACTGGTTTTGGTCCGAAAGGCTGTGATGCAGCGTTCCCCCGTTATTCCCAATCGAACATGGTTGAACAAGCGGTCACGTGCTCCTGCGTACACCAGTCACCTGGTCACCGTGCCTGCAGGGTACAACTTACTAGCCTGTTTGACCTCTTTGGGGTGCAGTCCTGTCACTCGAGTTGAACCTTGGTGTGAAAGTTGTCGCCTGCTGGCGCTGTGACCAGGTGATTTGGGCACCCAGGAGCACGTGACCGCTTGTTCAACCATATTCAATTGGGAATAAAGGAGGAACGCTGCATCGCAGCCTTTTCGGACTAAAACCAGTCGACTCAGCGTCCAAAAGACTACAACATATGGGCCAATCGCGGTCATCCGTGCTTTTATAAGAACGAAATGGCGCTTTTAGTGACATTTTGCATACAAATCCCCATCTAGTAGGGCGCAGTCACCGTTTCGGTGGAAGTGCGCGAGTTCGATTGGGATTCAAGTAGGAAGGGAGCGTCTCAGCTTTCTCGGACCAAGACCATTCGACTCAGCACGCCGAAGACTACAACTGGTGAAATTTTGATTTTACCCTTAACCTCCCCTTTAATATCTTCCCTTTTCCTCTCTGACAGTTGCCCTGGCAGCGTTCTGGCTCAGGTCACCGTAGCAACTGGCGGCGCTAGCAACGTCTTCAACTTCCAATTCAACGCCTTTGAGTTCCTCGTCGGCGGTGCGTCACAGCCATTGGTGAGTGAGCATCTGGTTAAAGAAAGTGTTAGGACTTACGTGTACTGTAAAGATACAAAATTTCGGCACTTCACGATTTTTGACATTTCGGCGGCGATTTATTTTCGGCGTGGGATAGAGGGCATGGTATAGTGCGACAGATGCTGTGAAAATGTCATCGGCGTTTTAATTTAGGCGTTTTGGGTCGGTGCCGAATATATGGTTGATAAATATGGTGGTAAAGACACACCCGGCAATATGGCGGTAAACACACGCTTGGTGCCGAATATAGCCGAAATTAAACAGCTGCCGAAAATTTGTATATTTACAGTACATCATTGGCCAGCGAATCAAAATAGCCAACAACAAAATCAATGGCCCTCAGTGCTCTATGTTCTGCTCATACAGTCAGACAGACTTACAGACAACGTACCATTTTTTGTTTTCAGAGTTTTCATGTACCGTACTTTCAAGTATAAGCAGAAAATTTCGTGGGTCAATAATTTCGTCCAACTCCAAAGAAAGGGAGTTCGTCCGGTTGTAAATTTGGTCCGTGGATCATAAGAGTGTATTGAAAAGCTGGACAAATCGATATTAGTCCGGCACTTAATTTAGTCCAAAAGCTCCTTGGATGAAAAAGACGAAATTAAATTCCAGACGAATATTTCTGCTTGTACAGTATGCGATGCATCACCACGTGATGTTTTGCGTGTATGCCACCATACATGCGTGTGCACGAGGTGCACGACCTCATCCACATGGTCCTGTGTTTACACAATCTGCGGACAGATCCGTCTCGTCCTTTGTGGACTCCTCAGCGCCGCACAGAGAAAATTAGGCCGAACCTGATAGCAACGAAAAATTAAAATTTTCCAAGGCCAGATTTAAGACCAGGCCCTAACGTACCTTGCCAGAGTGCTCAAACTGACAAGTCAGCGAGCTCTGCATGGTCATGTGTTTAGACGTGTGCATTCAAATGACACTGTACTGCGGCGTACACTATCATCAAAAATTGACACAATTTGAAGGCGATCAATCGGTGGCTACATTTACGTTATATGGACTAAGAGCCACCGAAATCTAGAAATGAGTAAGGAGGGGGAGGGGGGGGGGAGAGAGGGACGGGCACTGCTCCCCCCCCCCCCCTTTTGGCTATAACCCTGCGATATGCATGTGTATTAACTCTGTTATCATGTGTATTGTCATGCACAGCTATACTTGCACTGCACAACACGCGTCTGTGATGCCAACGTGGGCACCAGCGTGTGCGTCACCGATGTCGGAACGTGCGCCCGCCGACGCCGAGACCTGGACCTGATGGGACGCTGGCGACGACAGTCACCCACCGACCCGTACGCGCCCGGAACTGCTCCGCTGCCGCAGACCAGCACCATCGGGCCGCTCAACTTTGGTAAGGCTTTCATCTTGTTCCGTTTGGCCTTATGAGGCCAATTAGCTTCCATCACTTACTCTTGGCTTGATCATAGGAGGCCAGGTAGCTCTTTCGGTCTGTTCATCAATGATTTAGTTCCGATCCCACCAAAGTTCGCTCTATGGCCGACCTCATTCACATTTAATGTACTGTAAGTCCACAAATAGTCGGCGCATATTTATTTTCGCCTATTTTCGGCCTGATCGTATTTGGCCGAAAATGTGTTGCCGCCGACGTTTCGTTTTGCAAGGTTCAGCGTGACAGTGTATACAGGCGACAGCAGTGCAGGCCGAAAATGCGTTGCAACCGAAATGTGTTTCAGCCCCGGGAGGCCGAAATTCGAATGGGCCGAAAATTTGTCGGCTCACAGTATCTACAAGAAAATGGAGGCGTCTTGCTAGTGTGATTTAAGTCTGACATACATGCAGAGCACACGTGATAGAGCTGGAACTAAATTTTTTCTTTCGACTTGGCGCTAGATATGTTGGCAAAGTAAACATCTCCTGGATGCGGTAATGTGTCGTGGAAATTCCAACATACTAGAAGAAATTGAGACTTCTCATATTATTCCAGGGTGCGACAGAGCTCTCGGCCATTGGAGAAAATGTTGAGTCACTTCTCAGACACAAATATTTGTATTGTTGCACTTCACTTCTTTGTGGTAGTCCGCAGAAGTACAGTCAGCCCTCGCATAATCGCACACATCCGTTTTCCACAAAAAAAACATCCGGATGGCGAGGGATCCGGATAAAAGAGGACCCGGATATTAAGCAAGGTCTGACTGTGACCCGTATTATCTTTTGCCTGATGGCATTCACATTGATTCAGAAAGCTGAACGCGACTGTGAAACCTGTCTAAGACGACCGCTCAAGGGACCTTCAAAACGTGGTCTCTCTTACCAGGTAGTCTTCTTACCCAGGGTCATTTGACTGGAAATAGTATCCCTTTGTCCTGGTTTCAGTGTTTTTCATGACAGGCGGTCGCCTTCTCTGAGTGGTCGCCTTTACAGGTTTTGCTGTAGTACATGTATCACTCCTCAAGTATGTTGACAAAGCAGCTGAGTCACATTTTTTCTAAGCACTCCCAGACTCCATTGTAGCCACTCACACATTACAGGGTACCTCACTTCAAACTCTCCAACTACGGTCTCCTCGCTGCATGCGTTTCTCTTCACTTCCGAAAAATATATTAGATACAAATTGAATGCACCAAATTTTCGGGCATGGCCCATGTCACAGGTACAGCAAAACCTGCCCTAACCGGACACCTGTGGTGCAGCTGAAACTGTCCTGATATGGCAGGTTTCCTCTGGATCCAGGGATGCACATTCGGTCCACAGCACTTTGGTGCATTTAAAAAAAATCTCTCCGGTCAATGCAGGATTTCGCTGGGCACAGAGTCCGGAAAACACAGGTTTTACTGGATTATAATAATAATAATAACACAGTGAAACCTGTCTAAGACGACCGCTCAAGGGACCTTCAAAACGTGGTCTCTGTTACCAGGTGGTCTCCTTATCCAGGGTCATTTGACTGGAAATAGCATCCCTTGATCCTGGTTTCAGTGGTCTTATTGGACAGGTGGTCGCCTTATCCGAGTGGTCGCCTTGACAGGTTTTACTGTAATAAAATAGTCCTGTTGGCAGGCAGGCAACACACAGTGTATGGATCATTCTTTAATGGGTGACTAGAAGACGTTCTTGATCCTTGAAGGGTGGTGGTGTTCCTACGGATGTGGAAAACTCGGCCTCTAGCCGAGTCGCACGCGAACCGTGATTTTTTCATTCAGGGGCCATCCGTAAATATAGATATTTATTTAGAAACGAAAACTAGTCGGTTAGGGGGGGGGGGAGGAGGGGGTTGAGCGCCTGTTCGTTTCTCGAAAAGTATCGATGTACAGTTCGTATGTGTGGGCATGTCCAGAAAAACGGAAAAATATCGATATTATGTACCGTTTGTATGTGTTCGTTTCTCAGGGAGGGGGTGAGACGGGTTTATTGTCCAGAATCCAACTGACTTCAAATCACTACTGAGGCCTAACTATATATGGCCAAGGCGTGAGTGTAGCCAGCAATAGTCGCCAAGCGTTGCAGGCAGCACGAGCGCAGGTATGACATATGGTATGGTATGCAAGTGCTACCTATGGACAATACCAGCACCTAACAAGGCAGTGTGAAGGTAGCACCAAATGGAAGTTGTGATCGTCACGGTCCAGCTCTCACACTCCCCCACCGAAACTCAACTAAATAGTCAAATAAAACTCAAAGTAGATGCATGTATAACTAATCCAAAAGTATCACGCGAATGATGAACTTCGTTATACCCAAAATAATGCATCCATCATTTCCATGCCCATATCTCTTTTGTAGACTTTGCACAAAGTCACACATCTTCACTGCTGTCATCAGTTTCCGACAAATCTGCATCCGCTCCACTGCTGGCTGAGCTAAACCGAGATCGCCGCTGTTTCGGGTCCACTTTAAGGAATTTTGTCGGCCGCTTAACCCGTGTACTCTTTCGTACCAGAGTCCCTTCCTCGATTGCCTCGCCCGTAGTGCCATCGGTTACCAGGGTTTGGTCACTTGGAGACTCGCCTTGTTCCCAGCTCATTGTAATGGCGTTGAAGGCAGTGGTGGCGAGAACTAGACCCACACGGTTCGAGGAGGTACGTATTGTTGTTTCTCTCAACTACGGTATACAGCTCAGATTTGTGGGCGTGTAGCTTCCCCAATTTTCGTTGCGCAGGCTGAAGCTTTATTCGGACCTGTTGACCCACCTCATAACCACAGTTAGCCTTGCCGCCAACTCGCTTCCGTCTTTCCTCTTGAGCACTCTTTATTCGAACTTTCACTTGCCGAAACACGCTGTCCGTGCGTTCTACTGTCCGCGGAGGCTTCAATCCTGCAGGCGGAGGCACTGCGAACTTCTTTGGCCTGTTCGGATGCTGGTGAAATAACAGTTCGTATGGAGAGTGTCCAGTGGTAGCATACCGTATTTCCTCGAATAATAGACCATGCTCAAATAGTAGACCCTCCTAGAGGCCTCACGGAAAAATAGTAGACCATGCCCGAATAAGAGACCCGGTCTCTTATTTGAGTTCATCGCTTTGCGCATGCGCACTAAGAAAGCACGCGGTGGATCAAGAAAGGACGCGATTTTCGGTTGCGCAACTACAATTTTTGTAGTGGCTAGTGCTTTCTTTCATTATTTGAGCATGGTCCACTATATTTTCATCGGCACATCGCTGGAAATGGTGGATTTTTAACACGTCATAATATAGAACTTCTATATTATGACGTGTTAAAAATCCACCATTTCCAGCGATGTGCCGATGAAAATATAGTGGACCGTGCTCAAATAATGGACCATGCCCAAATAAGAGACCGGGGGTCCAACCCTCCTCAAAAAACAATAGACCGGGTCTATTAATCGAGGAAATACGGTATCTCGACGTATTATGGGCGTATTGCACCGCACGAACTGCTTCAGGCCATACCGTTGTGTTTCCTCACATACACACACACACACACACACACCACACATTATCGATGGACAGGCAGCATAAGCGCAGGTATGACATATGGTATGGTATGCAAGTGCTACCTATGGACAATACCCACACCTAACAAGGCAGTGTGAAGATAGCACCCAATGGAAGGTGTGATCGTCACGGTCCAGCTGTCACGGGGGGGGGGGGGGGGGGGGCAGGGGGTTGAAGAGAAATGACCAGTTTTCGTTTCTAAATAAATATCGGTATTTACGGATGGCCCCTTAGGGGACTGATTTTTGGGAAAAATTAATTTATCACTCGGTGGTTAACCACCCTCTTTTACATATTTGTCTTGTGCCTGTAGTTCGAGAAGATGGAAAGCCTGGTGCGACTGATGCAGGGGGTGCCGCTGCTGCCACATCTCCTGCAGCGTTCTACGGCCTTCTGCTGAGCCTGGCTGTGCTGTATGTGGCTGTGTGATTTGCGTCCGGACCGTTGACCGTATTTTTTAGAGACTGTTTCCGTATGCATTTACACTACCATGCTAGTGTCGCTCAGCTGGCACTCACGAGACATTTCTCCAACGGAATACTCCCCGACATGCCATACCGCTGCACAAACCTTTCCTCTACCACTGCATACACCATTCCTCAGTAGCCAAACATGCTGTTAGTATTTCCATAGATTTCGTGATTTTTTTCGTGAGTTTTTGTTATTCTTACACACACCGTGCGTGTCAGCACTTGTCTTGCTGGCTATTGCACGTACAACCCCAGAGCTCATAGTAGTGATATGAGTTCTGCACGTCTGCACTCACTGCACAGTTGGGCCTTCGCCTTTGCTTTTGCCGCCAGCTCAAGCCTTCTACTTCGCAATGGACCAGATTTAGTTCTTGTTTCAATAGTAGAGCAAGGTCAGTTAGGTTGTTGTGTCTCTGAGTTTCACGCTCAATGCCTCCGTGGCCATCACAGATGATTGCAACTGAGCACGAAGCCCCAAGTTGCAACACAACTAACCTTGTTCTACTGTTACCCTGTGCTCTACACTCTTCCTCCACGGTATCCCAGCGCTATCAGACGCCCCCACTAGCCACACTACATGTTAACATGTAATGATGTAATGATGTAATGATGTCATGATGTAATGATGTAATGATGTCATGATGTAATGTTGTTCATTGTACATCACTACTGTACAGTGAAAACCTACCTGTCAAGGCGATCACCTGTCCTAGAAGACCACTGAAACCAGCACCAAGGAATGCTATTTCCAGTCAAACGACCCTGGATAAGGAGACACCTGGTAACAGAGACCACGTTTTGAAGGTCCCTTGAGCGGTCGTCTTACACAGGTTTCACTGTATTAAGGTTTGCTTGACCATGTCATTGCGGAAGAAGATTACATTGTACATGGTTGTACACATGTACATGTACCGGTATAAATACTAACACAGATCGGATCTTTAAAAATGCAACTGCATTTGAGTGGGACGTCTACGTGGCATGCGGACAATAGAACATCATGGCACCCATGGAGTGTACCTTATACAAGGGAGCCCCGGATGGATTGAGTCGACTGAGTTGGACCCAAAAAGGCCGCTATGCATGGTTTTGGTGTGCAGACCCAGTGCTGATCAATGAAATCCGACCCCTTGAGTCAAACACCCGCCAGTTGTTGTGCAGCCCTAGACCTGTGAACACTGGGAAGTGAACTTGTCCAGGGCGCAGAGCTGCCTCCCTCGATCGCATTAATTTCATTCAGCAACACAGTACATCAACTGTGTACATCAACAGTTGTATTTCAATCATGTACATGTGGATGTTGGCTGTCACGTGATCGCACTCACCTCTTTGAAAGTATGCGCAGAGGTTTTTGTAATTCTGTAATTTGTAACTCTTTACTTAAATATTTGAAAGTTATTTCTGGATTCCCCAGAGGCTGGAAGTGGAAGGCCTGTCGAGGGGGTCTCCGTACCTGTACATGTACCAGTATTTGTAGTACAGTGGCTGCACGAGACTGCTGCCAGACTTACTACTGTAGTACTTGTGCACGCAGGCTAATGAGACCCTCAGTGTGACAAATGATATAGTCCAGCCTGCTAACAGCTGGGGGCGAATACAAACACAGTTTCTCGTCTGCCAAGTGCCAAGTACGTTGTCATGATCAAATTTCGTGCTTCAATGGTGGACCCGAAGGGCCAAATTCGGGAATCGAGACGAGGTACACGCGATACATCTGTGTGCGCCACCAGCAGGGAAAAGCACTGGTGAAATGCGATCAAACGGTGAACTGGTGTCAGAGGTGATGGATGCGCTGTACACTGGTACAGGTGCTTGCAGCCGATGAGGAACACGTGTTCGCTCAGTACTCATCAATGGTTGAAGTCACACTTATCAATGTGTTTCATCACTTTCTGAGTTTGTGCCCAGGTGACGAATCCTCTTTTGGCCATGTGGCTGTGTTGTGGAGTCTCAAGTCGGACAATACGCACTAAGGCATGCTGATGGCCCCTAGACCGTGGTGCACCGGATGGCGTTCCTGTTGATGCGGAAAACGCAGTTTAAACTGTGTCTCACGCGAGCCATGAAATATTTGTTGAATGCCCTACTGCACCAATATTATTACAAGTACAACTTGAAGTAGCAATCACTTCGCCGTTGAATAATATCTCTGGAGCTCTCCTAGCTTGCTAGGCAACTCTGTAGCATTGCTTGAGACAGTAGCACGGGTCATTGTGTCGATTTTCTGATGAAAAAGTCGAAGCCTGATTCTTACGCCTTCATGGCTTCAAAGCCTACTCAGAAACCAGTTGACAGTTGGGTTCCACTTCCGCATCTTGCCATGTCTTTGCGATCGTAGGTCAAAGCACTGAGCCGTAACAAACATGCAGCCTGTCCACCCTTGCCACCTTCCAAAGCAGGACACCTACATGTACATGATTGTACATGTACAATCATGTACATGTAGGGTAGTCCAGCGGATTCTGCCGGCGGAAAAAATTGGCAGAATTCGGTACTTTTTCTGGTAAGTTTCATGCATGTTTGGTGTATGTGGATAAAGAAATGGAGCAGAATTCGAGGATCTGCCCGCCATAAGGTTTGTATGGTTCTGCAAATTTCACTGCTTTCCGAGCAGAATCCGCCGGTCCCTATGTACATGTACAGGTGTACATGTACAGGTGTACATGTACATGTATATGGAATGTATAAAAGCAATTGTCTCCCATGTAAATGTATAAAAATGTTTTGGTCCAAAGCAGGACTCCTCCTGCTCAAAGCCGGACGGTTGGACAGTCATAATAGACGTGATGAAGGATGCCGGGTTTCTTAGCACTTCTTACCCAGTCTGCCATTATTCCCTTGTGAGATTGGTGTACCAGCGACCATCTTACCAGCAGGGCTGCAACTCAGACAGCCGCCAGTCCTTCAAGGAAAGTGCCACATGTACAGTCAACTTGGCTAATAACAACTGCGGATATAACGACAAATCGCGAATAACGACAGAATTTCCATGCCCAGAGCAAAGTCCCTTCCAACTGTGACACATACCGGTGATAATGAGACTTCGGGTATAACGACACTTCGCGAATTAGGACACTTTTCTGATGCCCCGCAGAGTGTCGTTATAAGCGAAGTTGACTGTACATGTACATGTATCTGCTGCACCTGAGCTGGCAAACAGGCACCTACGCCCCATGAAGATCTATACATGTACCGGTATACCTACATGTATAAACAGTGCTGGCAACTGAAATCCGACCCCCTTGCCGGTGCGGCGCGCCGGCAAGGGGGTCGGATTTCAGTTGCCAGCGCTGTACATGTGCAAGTACACGTAGACCAGCGCCTCACTAACACGTTAGCATCTTTCCTCCCTCGTCACTACATGTACAATACAGTCATGTACATGTACATGTACATGACTGTATTGTACATCTCATTCTCCGCCTCTCAAGACCGTCTACCAACTGTCCACGTTTCTCCCAATTTTGATTTTCATTAGTGGTGTAGCCATGTACATGTACATGTGTAAATGTACTTCGAAGTATAATGCTCGAAACATTGGCAGATTCTCTTCAAAAAGCCGTTAATTGGCAGAATCATTCCAACCTTACGGCCGGTACCTCCTTGAATTCTGCTCCATTTCTTTATGCACGATTCCACATACATGTACATGTACATTGTATCAAACATGCGTGAAATACTCGTACACCAGAAAGAGTACCATGCCGATTTTCTGCCGGCATTATCCGCCAAGGCCAGGGCTACATGTACATGTACATGTATCCGCAAAAGCTGAGAACACCTCCATCGTGCACACTCCGCCACAGGCTGGCTCTCAGCTGCGCTGAATAGAAAGGTTCAGCTGGGCAGGCGCGTCAGCCATGATCCTAAAAACAACGTCAGTTTGAAGTGCGTGACACGCCACGCCTGCCAAACCACCTTTATCGCCGCCACCTTTATCGCTACTGCTGGCACTAGTACATGTACATGTACGTCGTTTGTTTTTGCCCCACAGTCATCCTTGTGCGAGGAGCCTAGTAACTAGCTGCTGTCAGTGCTGCGAAGTGATTGGCTTGTGTTTGAGAGTCACACACGTGGTTGGGTGATCCTGTCCGAGTGCCCTTTCGAAGTAGCCTTTGCCTTTGGCGGATAATACCGGCAGAAAGATTGGCAGAATATTGGTATTCGAACTCAGGCTTTTCTGGTACATGTATGTTTCGTGCATGTTTGTTACATGTACATGTACATGTATGATTGTGGATAAAGAAATGGAGCGGAATTCGAGGAAGTGCCTGTCGTAAGGTTTGTGTGGTTCTGCCAATAGCACTGATTTTCGAATGTAATCTGCCAATGTTTCATTGTTTGGAGCATTTTATCCTCCAAGCCCAAGGGCTGGTGTACCTGTAAGAACAATGACTGATTGTACAGTCATGTACATGTACATGTATGGTCAGCATTTCACACTCGATTCTTATCACGTGCATAGTGAGCATCACACTCGATTCACAGCACCATTCTCGCTCCGCTGAAAGAGGCTTGAAAAATGAAAACACGTAGATCTACGTGTGCATGTACATGTACATGTACTTGGCTCAGCTTTATTCCACATGCACAGCTAGCAGTGGCCTTGGTGTGACTGTGTGACGGTGTGAGCGTGACCACGGTGACCGCAACTTCCCCATACAAGAATCATGTGGCTTGTGGCCTAGCCGATCCGCGGACGTGCGACCACGGTCATCGTACATGAACTACTTCATGTACTTGAAATACGCGTGTACTTTGTGTACATGTACATGACCATTGTGTAACGAAAACTCAACACCATTGATCACACGGTATGGGGCCGGATACCTCCAAACCAAAGCATAATGCGAATAACGTTACAATGCTCCCCCACTCTCTCTCTCTCGCTCTCTCTCTCTCGCTCTCTCTCTCTCTCTCTCTCTCTCTCTCTCTCTCTCTCTCTCTCTCTCTCTCTCTCTCTCTCTCTCTCTCTCTCTCTCTCTCTCTCGCTCGCTCGCTCGCTCTCCCTCCCCCACCCACTCTTGGTGCGTCTAGGTGGCCATGAAGTCGAGACCCTAGGTCGGCGGAGCGCTCTCTAAACCTCACCATGCACCACTGCCACGATTCAGGTTGTGCGTGCTTCCCCTAGCTGCATCTCATGTTTGGCATTTAAGTGGTCTTTGTATAAAAAAATGAAGAAAAAAAACACAAACATGACAGGGTGCTACTGAAGTACGGGAACATGCCAGTCTCGAAAAGCAGGGAAATTGGCAGAACCATACAAACCTTATGGCGGGCAATTCCTCGAATTCTGCTCCATTTCTTTATCCACATACCAAACATGCATGAAACTTACCAGAAAAAGTACCGAATTCTGCCAATGTTTCTGCGACATTATCCGCAAAGGCCTAGTCCGAGTAACTAGCCTATGGATGGTCTTGGCAGAGAGTAACCGTTTCGCTGTTTGTTCTTTCAGTTGGAGGATGAGGGAGAGAGAGAGTGAGTGAAAGAGTGTGAGAGAGGCCAGTGGGCGGGATGAGAGAGCGAGGCCGGAGGGAGGGATGAGAGAGAGAAAGAGATTGAAAGAGAGCTCACAAGGACGGCACCAGCACTCTCACGTCACCGGCCTTGTTTGTTTGAGCGTCATGCCATTCATCGTCAGTGTTCGTCACCCTGTTCTGCGTAGCAATTAAAGGCTCATGTGAGAGATACACCGGTCTTCAGGCTAGTACTGTACTACAGTGCTGGCAACTGAAATCCGACCCCCTGAGCGGTGCGCTCACATCGCAAAGAATGTGAACCCACCGCTCAGGGGTCGGATTTCAGTTGCCAGCACTGTAGTATCAATGTACATGTACATGTACATGTACAATGTGTCATTCTCCACAGTTATCCTAGCCTATAATACTACTTGATCTTCCCTTGATGTTACTGCTACACAAACTTGATAAAGGAATCCGTTTCTGCTGTAGCTGTGACTTTTTTCACTGTTTTACCCATCATCAGACAGCAACCTGACTACATTTTCCCAAATACTGTAGCTAACTGCTATGGTTTGTGTGGATCTGTGTGTAAAGCGATCTCTCGTTTCTACTTCCGAAGTACATGTATAAAACAGCCTGACTGCTGTGGAGATACAAGTAAAATGTGAGTGTTCCTTCCTCGCCATGCACCTGTATTCATCAGGGGCATTTTCATACCAGTCCATCAGAGTAGTGTTCAGAACGAGGTTCAAGTGAAACTGTAGTCACCTCTTGAGTGTCCTTCAAGATCAAGCTTTCATCGCAGCTACAAACGTAACAACCATGTCTGCGATTCTGTGTGTACGTTCGTGGGTTGTCGATTCTAGTGTTCTACGTGCACACCGATTGGGCTTGAGGCGATGAGAGTTACTTCATACTCACTACATCGTGAACTAAACGACGAATACGTGTGTTACCAAGGGACTTGTTCTCAGGGTGTGAAGTGCCATGAGTCGACGTGACGCCTTGGACAAGCGGTTTGTGGCCCCAGACTCGGCGTTCATGTGGTACAAAGTGCTGTTTCACCAGCTGATCCAGCTCAAGACCACAACTACTGCATTGTACACGTCAAGAGTGTTTATGTGCGGCAATGACTTATGTACAGTACATGTAGGCCGTGTGTGCAGCCTGAGCAGCCCCAAGGGTAGGGAGGGTAGAAGGTACAACACTCTTTGGAGTCTTTATGAGTGCTGACAGAGGTGCAACCACAACGCGCAAGCTAGCATTATACTAATCGCCGGAAGTGACGGAAACTGGATTCGACAGTCGCTCGATCTCCCGTTCTTCAGACTCGTCTTCAGTGCACATTTTACCCAACGAACACCTACAATGCAGTGGCTACCGTGGGCTGAGGAGCGCATGGAGGGGTATAGTATGTTATTCTTTCATTCAACGATGGCGTGACGCCAATAAGGAAGATTGATAAGTGTGATAGAATTGATACTAGTCAAAAAAACAACTACAATGTAAATGGAAATTATCCCAGGGAGGCAATGAACAATGGATCATGACGACCAAGCGGGGTATTATTAGTGAAAGGCCAAATGGTACCACTCGCCCCTCTGTAGAGAACACTTATTGTACAGTCATGTACATGTAAGTGTAAGAAGAAAATTACATGTACTTGTACATTGTACACAGTGCTGGCTATGCACGTAACGTCGTTTCACCAACATCAATACATCATGGGCCAAATTCGCACTGCTTCCAAACGCCCGGTGAACGAAATCAGGAAAGGGTTTTCGGATCCGATCGTCTTTGCCACAGTGACAGGGGGTGACTTTTCGTACAGTGTCTGATACATGTACATGTACGTGTACATGTACAATTGGACGATTTGGCAGCACTGCATTATCATTAAAGGGGAAGTGCATCGATTTTTCAAGTAGGGCTCAGATGAAAGACAATTGGATATCGGTTCCGATGGTATATCTCTCGCTTGCGTCCGGCAAGGGAAACTTGCCATATCGCCGATTTCCTGATCCCGTTTCCATGGCGACTGCAGGTGATGACGCACATTCTGCTTAGATCCGTGAGAGAGAAGGTCGATCACTGCAGAATTGTGTCATTTTCAGTTGTCTTCTTGTATTCACGAAGTGAAAGAAGTACTGTGTTCAATGCTGTTAGTGCCGTGAACTGTTTATTAGTAGTCCTATCCGTTGTGTACTGGGACGTGACACCGACAGGGGAAAGCTGGAGTGCGGAGACGTTAGCTGGCAAGCGAAAATCGTGACGAACCAAGTGCTGAAATCTTGGTTGGGACAAATCAAACGTTCAGCATTTACCTCAACCAAGGACCATGCCGTTTGCTCTTTCCAC
This sequence comes from Sycon ciliatum, assembly GCF_964019385.1. NCBI lineage: Eukaryota > Metazoa > Porifera > Calcarea > Leucosolenida > Sycettidae > Sycon > Sycon ciliatum. Next base: position 23,701,084 of record NC_088655.1, on the reverse strand, counting down.
TTCCTGAAGATGGATGCGCTGCCTGCTGGAGACTCTCCTATCTCTCGTAACATCTTCTGAAGCCAGGTGAGACGACGAGTAGCGGAGATCAGCGAACGAAATAATGTCGGTATGTTTTGAAATTTTTGCTGAACATTTCTCAGGAGAGATGGCGAATACCAAGCATCTTCTCCTAGTCTAGAGAAACCATTTCGTAGGCTACATTCCGCCTAGGGAAATGGCTGGGGAGGACACACTTGGAGGAGAACGAAGTATGTGATCTTGCTTATGTTGTTCTTTGGTATTGCAATCTTATGTTTGACGAACATACGGCATGGTGCATAGTTGGTCGTTGAGTGCCTGCATGTGCATGTATAAGTGTGTGCTGATAAACACTTCCTATGCAAGAATCTGACACTCATGCTCTCTTTCTTTCTTGCAGTATGTGCGCATGTGTGTGTGTGTGTGCGTGTGTGTGTGTGTGTGTGTGCGTGTGTGTGAGTGTGTGTGTGTGTGAGAGAGAGAGAGAGTGTGTGCAGGAGCAGCGTGGAGCATGCCAGTGTGATCGCTGTGGCGTTCTTGCCCGTCACAAGTGTGTGGCTCAGCCCCCAACGACAGTGGGGCCGTGTTGTGGCGAATACTGTGTGTCCCGCGACCGCTGCTTCCGTTCGGTCCAGGGCAGGAATAGACACCGCTGCTGAAGCTCTCCCCGGCCGTACGTTAGTCTCGTGGCAGATGACCCGAACTCTCATTTTGTGTGTGTGTGTGTGTGTGTGTGTGAGTGTGGTGTATTTATGTGTGTTGCTCCCTACGTAGCCAGACAAACTCTTGTTTTTGTGTCCCGGGCGCCATCGGGCGGCGTTCTCCCATTCTCTCTCCAATGCCCCTCCGGGCCCACGTGGCTGTGACTCGACAGGGCAGGGCAAGTGTGTGTATGGTGCATGGTGTGTGCTGGCATGTCTGTATAAAATATGTTGGACAGGAATTTGTTCACCCACAACGTTGACGGAAAACCATGCTAGGTGTTGCTGGAATGTATGGAGTCTGCGAGCACTTACAATAACTTGCGTCATGTCACAACAAAGAACGGTGCAGTGTTTGACCCTCATGTAAACATGATGGTGATGGTACCTCACCTAAGCTACCCATGAAGCTAGAAAGAACATCAGGTCAACAGAATTGTACCAGAGGAAAGCATCTATTGCCCGAACTTCTTCATATGAAATGAACAATACCCTTCTCCATAGAGACAACATGCAGATGAAGTGTATGGACAAATAATATATAAATAGGCCATTCACTGAGGGCATGGAATGATCTCTACGTGTAGATTGGATAGACACATGCACGTCTGCAAGGAAAGCATTTGTTCATGGGTTAGTTCATGGGCTGATTGAGTTCACATGGACTAAGTTCATATAATGCCATCTCTCCTGAGCAGCAAAATTTCAAAACATACGACATTATTTCGTTCGCTAATCTCCGCTACTCGTCGTCTCACCTAGCTTCAGAAGATGTTATGAGAGATAGGAGAGTCTCCAGCAGGTAGCGCATCCATCTTCAGGAAGTGGAAAGAGCAAACGGCATGGTCCTTGGTTGAGGTAAATGCTGAACGTTTGATTTGTCCCAACCAAGATTTCAGCACTTGGTTCGTCACGATTTTCGCTTGCCAGCTAACGTCTCCGCACTCCAGCTTTCCCCTGTCGGTGTCACGTCCCAGTACACAACGGATAGGACTACTAATAAACAGTTCACGGCACTAACAGCATTGAACACAGTACTTCTTTCACTTCGTGAATACAAGAAGACAACTGAAAATGACACAATTCTGCAGTGATCGACCTTCTCTCTCACGGATCTAAGCAGAATGTGCGTCATCACCTGCAGTCGCCATGGAAACGGGATCAGGAAATCGGCGATATGGCAAGTTTCCCTTGCCGGACGCAAGCGAGAGATATACCATCGGAACCGATATCCAATTGTCTTTCATCTGAGCCCTACTTGAAAAATCGATGCACTTCCCCTTTAACTTACAGAAGTATTATTAGTCAAAACCCTTTATTGGACAGCACACGAACGTGAAAAAGGTGCACAGCAAAGCAAAGGAGAAAAGAAATCCAAAACTTATGATTAATTTTAATTTGGTAAGTAGTACGCAGTCTTGCCCTCATGGCCTGCTCAAGTGCACACGAGCATCTACCAGATTAGATATAGCGGAGACACTACATTATACATGTAGTTCTCAGTACAGTGTACTTCATGTAATGGTTTCTCTAGCAGTGCTGATACCACGTGCTTGCATTCTTATGGGAAGTCTGTAGCCTGTGTAGGGGATTAAGCCGGATTAGAGGATCGGATGGAACGCCAAAGCCGGTCTCCACACTCTTCTGCTCAGCAGGGGTTGTTGTTATGCGGAGCGTTCCTGCCGCCGGTGGCTCGGTGCTGGAAAAATATAATGTAATTAGTGTGAAGAAGTGCAGCTGCAAGTGTGTACATGGATATGTTGTTACTTGTGAGTGATCCTCCTGATTGAGCAAAAAGCTCTGAGCCTGAGTGAGCGCATGCCATGAGACCGTGCACTGGCACTCCACTGTTCGACCCCCGTGAAGACTGCCTGCCATGCCTTCTATGAGTTGACCTGGGAGACATCTCTTTCGACATCCCGGACTCCGAAGACTTGGTATCGAACTGCTGAATGATGTCGCTACTAATAAGCGTCCAGAGCATGCATGCAAGCATCACCAACACTCAACAGGCAACAGGCAACAATGATGATTGTGTAGATCTACAACGTGTAGAAAGTGAACTTTTTACAATTTTTAGTTTGCGCTGCAAAGCCTGAGTCTGTACTGACTGCACAGCCAGTCAAAGTCATCATACTGATTCATAGCCTATCGAATCGAAGTGCAGTTTTCAGGACCCTCCACCGCATTTTGGAGTGCTCTATGCTGCGGTCGTAGATCTACACCCACGCCACACTACGGTCCGGGCCTACGCAGGCACACTACGACGAGTGTGATTTTCCAGGCAAGTAGTCTTGAGTTACGGTGGTCAAACGAGCGCATCTGTGTGTGTGCATATGGGTGACGGAACTGAAATACTCTACCGGATCGTTCCGCCGACTGGTTTTCAGCCTGGCCCTCTGGCCTTTTCGCCATCTTGCGAAACGTAAACTGTGAACGGAGTGTCGGATTCACTAGCGGGAGCTGCTGTGGAAATAGCAGAAGTGCGCGCTGTCCGGAAGCGGAATTAGGAGTGTCCGGATCGTCCGAGCGCAGGCCGAGATATTGCCCGTGACGACGGTGGACGGAAAGGACGGCGACGGCCAGCCGAACGTCTGGAGGCTCGGTAGAGTTTGCCTTGTCACTGTGGCCGTAGCGTGCCATGAAGGAGTGTCGGGTGGTGCTCATGGGATGTGGCGGCGTGGGCAAGAGTGCGCTGGCGATACGCTTCGCAACCGGCGAGTTCGTGGCAAGCTACGACCCGACGATCGAAGACTTCTATCGACATCCGGTAAGCCAATGGTTTTTCGTCACCTGACGAATGTGGCCGGAAATCCTTTCTATGAGTATTACTGACTGCCTTACACCGTAGCTGCGATCCTAATGCAGCAATCCCTGGTCAAAGTATTAAATTTCATTATTATGAGTCACAAGGAGCAAATCGGAAAATATATTGAAAGCAGTCAAATAATTTATTATGCTGTCGTTTGAGCTCGCGTAAAGAGAAAATAATACGTCGAGGGCACCACACCAAACTATTAGCAGTACACGTACTAGTAGACGACACTGTCTTCACCTCAGAACTCGTATTCTTTGAGCCATTGAAGGACTTGGGGTGCAACAGTGATTTTTCGATAGTCCATGAAGAGGGTTTGTCGTTGCGCTAATTAGTAATAATTGTCGTTTGGGTGTTACTCAGCTTGCCACTGACTTGCATGGTCTAAAGTGCAGTGGCCGGCTGTTACTCGCTGTGGCTTACTGGAGTGGGGATGTGGACTGGTACGCACATGCACATGCACATGTTTGCATGATACTAGGCACTTGTGATTGTCCTGGCACATGTAGCAGTGGAGTACCAATGGCCCAGTCCAGGACCAGGGATATAGAATTGTATGCGGCATGTGTATAGTTTATACAAAGCATCACCCCCCCCCCCCCCTGCACGTTGGGACAAAGACGGAATACAAATTGTCTGAAGCGCCGAGCAAGCAATATCTTAAATGCAAGTTAACACGTTTTGTGCCAGTAAATAGTTGTCTGTTTGGTGCTGTTTATTGTTGAAGTGGCGTTGTACCTCAAAAGTGGCAGGTAGAGTGCCTGGAACTGGGAAGTCTAGATTAGTGGGGGGTTACACAGTACTCTAGATTGTAGATATTGCCAGTGTAAGCAATTATGATGTGCGATGGCTCTGTACCTGCGCATTAACTGTTGGGAGGCAAAGACCAGGGGGGGGGGGGGATTAAACCCAGCAGCCCTGTAGCCCTGTGGCCTAGACCCGGTTCTTATTATTTATTTCTTCGTGTACAGTAGTCTATATGCAGTTGAGTCACCGTGTATCCATGTGTTATGTAGGTGTGCTGTGCTTGGTGAATCCTAGCCAGTTCGTTCTTGGATGCTCTGTCCTCTGCCGCCCGAGAGTACTGCACCTATGCGGGGTTTTTTCTGTCAAACTTCGGATTGACAGCTTCGGATCAGTTTCAGACAGGTGAATTTTCCAAGACCGTACAGTCAACTTTGTGGATAACGACACTCGGCGGGTATAGAAAAAGTGTCCTTATTCGCGAAGTGTCCTCATACCGAACTCTCATTATGTGCATTACAGTTAGATGGGACTTTGCTCTGGGCATAGAAATTCTGTCGTTATTCGCGAATTGTCGTTATATCCGCAGTCGTTATTAGCGAAGTTGTCTGTAATGAGGTTGAGAAATCACGTAGACAACAGGTGTCTGGGTTGGAGTCTACGGCTTCTCGTGTTTTACTTCCAGTCTTCTACAGAGTGCAGATTCTCCATCTTGTGGCACACGCAAAGAAAAGACGTACAGATCCACTGGGTATCATTTAAATCCGGCAAAAAAACTGCCAAATTTGGTACGGGGAAATTCCCAGTACACGTTCCATGTGATTTCTTTACGTGGACGGAGAGCAGAACACTGTTACAGGTTCCTTTGCATTACGCCCGGAAACGACGAGCGTTGTCGGGATTCTTCATGTCGAGTTCCCGTATTGTAGAGCACAATACATATCACTGGTGGGCGATAACTCGGACACGTGCATGGCAGCACTGGGTGTTTATTTGTGCCATCACGTACTCTCTATTGTCCCAGTGTGTTGATTACAGTCTGACCGCACACGTCCGTTCTCCACAAAAAATATCCGGATAGGCGAGGGAACCGGATAATCGAACACTGGTTATGTTGGATGCATCACGTATGCTGTAAATCTGAAACCAGCTATTTTCTTCCAGGTGGCGAGGGACCCGGATGAAAGAGGACCGGATAAGTGAAGTCTGACTGTATAACATACATGATTACAGTAATGTCGGGTGCCGAAGAGCGACCAGGCTAGAATTTCACCAAGCACAGCATACCACTGCATACACTGTGACTCAACTGTGCTGCACTCTGCAGGACGAGTGCGTACTATAGTCCATAACGAATATTATGATGAGACTGGGATTTCAACTCTTGGCTTTTGGCAAAAATTGGCCTCAAAATACTTGAAAATAGTCAAAACCCGACTATAAATCCTACAGAAGTGAGCCTGGATTCCCCTCTGTACGCATTGGACAATGCACCACCTGTCCATTCAACAGCAGACCTGCAGGAACTGAGCTCCACTTGAATGCATGCTGTTTTCATAGTGTACCCTGTCACTGCAGACCTGCAGGTACTCAGTGGACACTGTACAACAGAGAAGTTCCAGGCTGTCCAATAGAGTGTGCAATAAAGGCAGAGCTAGTTCAAACAATAATAAGTTTATGAAAAAAGTGTTTTCTGATGATTGCTTAGTGCGTGAAACTCGGAGTAAACACTTTTTCATTCTCTTATTCTTGTTTGGTACGGGGCACTGCACTGTCTGAGTGCAGAGGCAGTTATGACTGGGGGCTATGTCCCCCCCCCCCCCCCCCCCCGCACACACCAGACGTGCAGGTGATTGGCTCTGTATGGGTGCAGAGGCAGCTATGACTGGTGGCTACGCAACCCCTGACCTGCGGGTGCAGCGCTCCGTATGGGTAGAGGGCGTTATCATAGTGTGCTGTGAAGGTACTGGTCAGTTGTGACTGGGAGCTATGAGCTATGCCCCCCCCCCCCCCCCCCATCCTCCGACCTGCTGATGCTGCGCTCTGCATGAGCAGGGAGTGCTATGGCAGAGTTCAATGTATTGGGTGCAGGGAGCTAGCATATTATTCACCTGCCTACCAGGTTCCACATTCACGAATGCTTTCCGTTCTATTTTCTCTCATTGCATGTTCTTCGATCTGTGGCATTGGAAGCAAAAATTGTGCTCTACAATTGTGTATTGGTGTTGTCTGTGACAGCCTAGCTATCGATGGAACTATGCCGTTGCTGCGATGTTGTTGCATTGAATGCTTCCCCGTTTGCCTGTATAGTGTATACTCCTGCTGCATGCTTATCTGCCAATCATTGCTGTGTTCCTCGAGACAGCCACAAGAAAATAATAGGATCTGGTCGTATACTTTGTGCCGGTTCTCGACGTAACTCTTGAAGTCTTTCTCCACTGCTTTCACGAGCCTCTGGTACGGGCAAAATTAACACAATGAATAGCAATGCAATACAAATGCAAACCCAGAAAAAAGGATATTGAACCCAAAAGCAAAAACAATCTCTGCTGTAATGATAGAAATGAACAATATCAGTTCCGCGGTCATCCCACAATCGATTTCTTCTCTTCTTCTTTTTTTATTATTTTTATTGGAAAAAACTCTTTTGAGACTTCGTTGTTGTGTGGAAGGACCGCGGAACTGATAATATTCATTGCTATCATAAAATTGTTGTCTCCACGTTGCTTATTTGTAATCTCTGCTTTTCCCCCGTTGTGGCTTTTCCCGATGTGCATGTCCGCAGATTGCGGTTGACGGTCTGGGCACGGTCTCCATGGAGATCCTGGACACGGCCGGCACGGGTCAGCATTACAACAACAACCGGCACCTGTACATCACTTCGGGTCACGTGTTCGCGCTTGTCTACAGCGTGGCGTCGCGCGAATCGCTAGACAGCCTGCAGGAGATCTACCGCGACGTGGTGCGTCTGCGCCGTTCCTCCGGCACGCCCATCATCATCGTCGGCACCAAGTGCGACGTCGGCCTTGAGCAGCGGCAGGTTGCCGTTGACGACGTGCGGCAGCTGGTGCGCAAGTCCTGGGGCGTCAGCCGTCGCAACGTGCCCATCGTCATGGAGACGAGCGCCAAGGAGGGCAAGAACGTCAACGAGCTGTTCGGCCACATGGCGCGCCTCTCGCTGGTTGCCATGGTGAGAACGCTGGCGACTCGGTCGAAAAGCATGCCGCAGCCGTTGGGAACGCCGGAAAAGCAGAGCAAGCGAAACTCGGCACCTGTCGGCGGCCTTGCGGCGGTGGCGTCTCCAAGACATTCGCTTCTGTCCACGGGCCCGTCCACGGCCCTAATGGGACTGGGCACGTTCTCTCCACCGGTGTCGCGTGGCGGTACGCTGACTGCGATTCACGTGGGATCACCGGGCACAAGCAAAACGCATACGTTGCGATCGACACGATCGACAAGATCCACGTGGCAGAAAACTCTCTGCACCATCTTGTGAGATCGGAGTGTGCCAGTGCTTCGAGATCTCCGTGAATTGGTGTCTCGTTAGAAATGCACGCACGCCGACATGTCGAGTGAACACCGTAATTGATGTCCTGATGTCTTCAAGCGCTAGGTGGCATCCAACAGCTAACTTGACCTTTCGTGAGTGACTGCTGGTAACCATGGTGCGGTGAGACTAGTTCATGCTACTACTGAGTAAGGCTGGTTCCGTTTGTTCAGTATGCTGTCGTCTCCTAGTGGTCCAGCGCTGTTTTGTGCATTCTGCATGGATTGCTAGCGCTGCTGGCTGCATCCGCTCAAGGAGCTCCATGCTGTGTTTGCCGAATAATGGCCGTGTTGTCAATAGACTGTTACAAGATCATTCTCATAACACAATCTCTCCAGGCTGCTACAGCATCACTAAGGCATCGGCAGTCGGGTTACCGCCAATCCCAGGCCATTGCAATGTCAGCAAGACATCGTCAGCCGACTTCCTGATTCAGTTCGTCCAGCGATGCATTCCATGATGTTCAGACTAGACACCACACTAACCCCCTGCGTCATGTGACCCAAGGTCACTTTGGGCCAAGTCTATTCTCCTTCACCTGGCATGTGAACGAACTGCTCGTCCGCTTGATCTAGTTTACCACCACATCATCAACTGTATATAATTTTCTCGCTACTATCTTTATCATACTCTCACTGACGAAACGTCCTGGGATTACTGAGCCGGTCTTATGTTGGATAGTCGTATGCTCACCACTTGATAATATTCTAACCATTTGATCGGGTGTGGACTGCTGGATCCACAGGGCGTAAATTTTAAACAGTCCTATACTGGGCATTATGCGTATCTAGTCGATACGGGTCGTTGAGCTAGCACGATAGTGAGCGTGATCCTAGAGTGCACGAATGCATCTCGTTTCTCATTCATTATAGCTGATAATTATTGTCTTCATTGCGCAAGAATCCGTCTTCTCTAGAAATAACTCATTTAGTTGATCTTTGCCTGCATTTATAACTATTGAACATTTTGGAACTTGACCCATCTCATGGTTTAAGTTAAGTATCAGTCAATTCTATGAGATCCACGATGATATCCCACACTGGTTGTCGTTCTAAGGGAGCTGGGTACGGTGTACTCAGCTTGGTAATTCTCCTGTGTGGTGCTGAAGAGTGTGGCATGATTCTGCATGCCGAGGGGGGGGGGGGGGGGAGACATTCACTCGCCATTCTTCTTGCTGTTGCCAATATCCCTGCAGGTGCGTGCATGTACGTGTGTGTGTATCTGTATATGTGTGTACGTGTGCGTCTGTGTGTGCGTGCATGCGTGTGTGCTGCCAGGTGTGCACGAATGGATGGGCGTGTAGCGTGGCTATCCGTCTGTATCTTGTAGCTACGGTCGTGCGTGAATGGGTGCAGGGGGGGGGGGGGAGGGGGAGTGTCGGAAAGAACCTCTCTCTCTCACTCTCTCTCTCTCTCTCTCTCTCACACACACACACACTTGTACTTGTACTTGTTGCTCACTGCCAAAACTGGTCACGTGGGTCTGACACACACACACACACACACACACACACACACACACACACACACACACACACACACACACACACACACTTGTACTTGTACTTGTACCTGTTGCTCACTGCCAGAACTGGTCACGTGGGTCTCCCCGGGAGAGGGGAGAGAGACTCAAAAGGAATCTTGGAAAGATGACTCAATTGGCTATTGAACCGCCCAACGGCCGACACCCCCTGAAATCCCCAAAACTCTAGGTGGACTTGAAAATGATCCCGCTTATGGGCTCACCACACCTCAGTAAGTGGGTGAGGACAAGGTGCAGAAAAAGGATTGACGGCATCAGGGTATCCATCCTGGGATCCAACTGCAGTAACCCCTGCCCAGGGCCTGCTGGAGAGCCGGGTCAGCCGGGTCACGCGCCCGGCTGGGGAACTGCACGACCTGGCTGAACAGCTAACACCGGGTCCAGTCTGACCCGGCTGAAAAATGCCTCAAACTGACAATGGATTCCTAAATTCCCGTATGTCACGTGATTGTCGCCTTGGAGTTGACCAATGACAGATCAAACAGCGCGGGCTGGAAAGCGCCGTCCTGCCTGCTCAAAGGTGATGGACCTGGATCCACTGCCCGTCGTCAAGTGACGACGGGCAGGAACGGATTCTACTGCCTGTCGTCAAGTGACGACGGGCAGGAACGGATTCCACTGCCCGTCGTCAAGTGACGACGGGCGGATTCCACTACCCGTCGTCAAGTGACGACGGGCAGGAACAGATTCCACTGCCCGTCGTCACTTGACGACGGGCAGGAACGGACTGACTCTCTGGACACTGGACTGACTCTCTACTTCAAGGTCTTTCATTGGTTACTAATAAAATATCTAAAGCAGAAGAGCGACTGTTTGCAACCACAACTGTCATCATGGCGCTCCAACATTTGATCTGGAACTGGGAGAAAAGAAGCCCCTTTGTTGAACGATATTGGCGATCTGAATGAGCTCCTCCGAAAAGTTGAGGAAGAGACTGAAACTTTTATTGCGGAGTCGCTCGCGAAGGAGATCTTGGACGAGCCGGATGAGCCTCAACCAAAGCGCGCAATGCTCAGCAACCTGCAGGATCCGCGCAATTTGCCGAGGTTTCCGATCAAGACGTGGGAAAAATACGTAGGAACAGAACAGCCAGAATGCCCGATGCCCAGTCGACAATGGCACCGCGAGAAAAAAAGCACTATGGACTACTACAAAAAACTGTACCAGAAAACAATCACAAAACACAATGCAGGTGTGTCTGTCATGTATCTCTTTATTTGGCTTGGGTGCACACGGGAAACACGTTCCAGTCACTCATACTCGGCCTGTACCGCTGTTCATCCAGCCCTTGCCGCTATCGCGGCGCGGGCTGGATTCCGGGGTACTGCCCTCGTACTCACTGTACTCGTGCAGGAACCTGTACTTCGTACATACCCGTATTTTACGACTCGCGGACCCCATCTGTTGCAAATCTAGCGCAACCGTACAGACTACAGTCTACAAGCGACAGAAACTCGGCTAGGGTCAACTGGGGTCAACTGGTTCGAGCGCGATCTGGCCAGCGGCGAGCAGGAAGTCAGGACATCACGCAGGAAGTCGATGGGGCAGGTAGTCAAAAGCGTAACTTTGGCTATACATGTAGCTTTTGACACAGTTGCAAGTTTTCAGCCGACTGGTGATTTGGACGATGGAGCCCGCAGCGAAGAGAAAAAAAACTCACGCTTTCCAAGACTCTTGGAAGAAAGGTCAACCCTGGCTGGACTACGACCATGGCATGGCAGTCTATCCATGTCATGCGCTTTGTGCAAGACGCATTTCCAAAGGAAGACGAGCGGCGGTGGATTTGGTTGCGATGCGTGGTTGAAAGGTAAGAACTCACTGCTTCAACTACGACAAGACTATGGCTGCATGGCATTCTGAGGTGACTCGGCGCACTATGACTGCAACGTCAACCTCGTCTGAACGGAGGGACCTGGCCCGCACACCCAGAGCAGCAGCAGCAGCAGCAGCAGCACCAGCAGCAGCAGCACCAGCGCCACCAGCAACAGCAGCGCCAGCAGCAGCGCCAGCAGCGCCAGTCACTTAGCGCCAGCGCAAGCAGCAGCAGCAGCAGCAGTTGCAACTCCACCAGTTCTCCAGTCTGCTGAAGCCTTTCAGCAGATGGTGCAGCAGATGCCAGTCGGCTTGGCCATGCAGGTGATTCAGTCGCAGCAAGCAGCCACTCCACAAGGTGCTGCAGCCCCCCCCCCCAGTGCTCTATTATGTTACTGCTTTGCATTCTTCACATAATGTCGTTTACCTTCTACGTTTGCGGACTTTGATAGTTCGCCTTGTTCTCTAAAATTTCCGATTTCCGGTAATAAATTCGCCTTTCTGTTTCCTGCGTTTTGAGCATGCTTTTTGGTTGTTTTTCTGCAGGATGATCTGACCCGGCTTGACCCGGCTGGCCTGCATGCGCCAGGTACACTCTGACCGGGCTGAGTTGAATGTCTAGAGCAGGCCCTGCTGCCCCCAGTGAAGGTAATACTTGCTACTAGTGTGGGTGGCTAAATCAGAGTGGATCTGATATAAGCTTCACTAGCACCATTGATTACACAAGAGTAATAAAAATAATGTTAATCTAGCCAGAAGCAGTCTATGGTTAACAGGTATGTATACTTCAAATAGAAAGTATATGAACCCTGGAACCAACAAAGGTGGCAGATACAACATTACACCTTCAAGTAGCCGAGCCCGTTGGCAACAGACCCAACACAATCAGGCATAAGTGTACCCACCAACCGAACTAGCTGACACGCACGCACACACACACACACACACACACACACACACACACACACACACACACACATACACACACACACACACACACACACACACACACATACCTACCCATCTGCCGTATTATCCCCAATAAAAGTACTGTACTTCTATTTTTCAAACAACGGCACAAACTTCACTCCAGCGATCGGATTGCATTCAGCAGCATGATGGTTGCTCTACACTGTCACATGGCGTGGGAAGGTATCTAGACTGGAACAGGAACGGGAAACGGAACTGCTGCTGGGGCACTGTGACTGTAGAGCCAGCTGTCCAGAGATTGAGTTAGTGAAGCATTGTACATCGTATTACATGTACAGGTGTGTTCGAAAAACTTCGAATCCGTCAAAAATAAACCCGGAGTCCCCCAGCCAAGCGGCATGGCACCCTCTTTTATCTGTTATATGTAACGTTTAAAAGTAAAATATTAACGTTTAAAAGTAAAGTTGATTCATTCAAGGCACAGTGTTACCCGGTAGTAGCACCGGTACATGTACATGATCATGCGTGCATTTTGTTCCCACCTTCGCAGGACAGGTCCTTGTGTGTGCTGCCACATTTGCATCGTCCTGGGCAAATACTTTTCTATTAGGAGAACGTTTCGAATAATCTGCGAGGAGACAATAGTCCACTAAAGCTACACACACACACACACACACACACACACACACACACACACACACACACACACACACACACACACACACATTGAACGTTTTCAAAGAGTATGAATGCCGAACACATCTCTCGTTTTTGGTAGGAATCGGAGAATCCTCTCTCCGGTGAGAAGGCAGTATTGCCTGTGCCCTGAGCGAATTGAAATAAAGGAATACAACAACAACAGCAGCAACATGGCAACTTGTTGGGAGTTTAGGTGTATTGCTAGCCAGGGAGCCCTACGCATACCGTATGTGTAGGGTTCCCTGTTGCTAACGTTTCTTGAAACAAACAACACACCTAAAACTCTCAACAAGTACTAGCTAGGGTCCAGCGGATTCTGCCGGCAGAAAAATTGGCAGAATTCGGTACTTTTTCTGGTAAGTTTCATGCATGTTTAGTATGTGGATAAAGAAATGGAGCAGAATTCGAGGAATTGCCCGCCATAAGGTTTGTATGGTTCTGCCAATTTCACTGCTTTTCGAGCAGAATCCGCCACCTTTTCGAGCAGAATCTGCCACCTTTTCGCCGGAGCAAAATCCACCAATGCCTACTAGTAACAACTTAGTACATAGTTGTAGTCATGTTGCATTGTCCTAATTGTAATGTCTGCGGCATTTATGCTTTTTGAGCAACTGGAGCTCCGAATTGTGCGTCATCATTGGGCCAACTCGCACCTGGCACACACTGACAGTCCTGACGCGGCCGTCATCCCAACTCACACAGTGCAAAAAAAGTTATGACTTGCTAAACAATTACATGCTAGAATAATGATGACATGGCAAGTACATGGCAGCATTGTAGTCCATGCAGCGATGTTAGACAAATGTAAACAGTCGAGTCAGTGCCACGAACAGTTACTGACTGCAGCTGTTTCTTCCAGCTGTGGACTCTCGGTGGTCTTGGTGGTGGTGGTCTTGGTATCGTTCATTCACTACACACACCGGTGATATCATGCTTTCGCTGTCATCAGGCAACATGAGGCACCTATACAACTGAACTACAGTTCTGGCAACTGAAATCCGACCCCCTTGGCGGCGCGGCGCGCCGCCAAGGCGGTCGGATTTCAGTTGCCAGAACAGTAGTAACTGCAAGTCATGTACATGTACATGTATGTATGTATAACTCATAATCACAAGGTGATCGTAGAGGCATTAGTCAGCGAGAAAATTGTGAATGATGATGTCTCTGAATCCAACTCTATCGTGTGCTGCATGAGAGAGAGAGAGAGCATCCAGGGGAAGACCCGTCCATGTACATGTGCATAATACACTCAATGCTGTAAACAGCAAGCTGTTTCGGCTATATTTTTGATATACACATGTACACATGTAGGCAGCATCAGTACAGCCACAGACATTATAAAAAGATAACTCGTTGTTGCTCTAGCGCCAGAGTGCTCTTACCCCGAAACGCAGTGAGCGATGCGTAATGCAGCAGCACTAGTACTCCGCCACTACGGCACTAGATCATGGAGCAGCCTACTGAGAGTGCTCGACAAGACGAATGTCGAGGAGGTTAATACCCAGTGCTGTAGACAGCAAGCTGTCAGTGTCATGTAGTTATTTTATTTATTTATTTATTTCTGCACCTCGTGGCATGTCAAGACAGCCAATTGAATTGAGGAGAGGGTGAGACCAACCACGGAAGAAGAGAAAAAAAGAAAATTAAGAGCACGTACACAAAGTGGGAAGGGATTAGCAACTTACAAAGCAATGGGATGCTCAGCGAGCTATGCAGCGGAAGTGGTGACTGTGACTTTGTTTACTGGGAGATACTGAAGTGCTGTCTGACGAGGGTACGGAATTTGGGCATATCTGGAGCTTGTCTAACACTGGGAGGCAGTTGGAGCCACGTGGAGTAGGAGGAAAAGAAAGGGGAATTTACGAATAGGGTAGACCTAGCTAGGGGGAGACGAACGCAGCTTCGGGTGGTGCCAGTTACAGCCATTACATTTACAGCCATACAGGATCAATACGGATGCTGTATTCAATGGTATTGATTTGAGTCCTGAATCACAGTGCCTTATGTAGAGTCTTCGTGAGTCTGCAGGAACGGGTTTGAACTCGTTGCGGCAGACTCACGAAGCTACAGGTATAGTATTATAGAAAACCGTGCTCTCTCTCTCACTCTTCAGTTCAGTACCTCCAACTTTCAATAGAATGCCGATTATCCGAACGTCAACTATCCGAACGACCAATTATCCGAAATGCTTGTTTTTACAGCAGGTTGGAGTCAAAATGTATAACGAAAGTGTCGTTTCGAGGAGCCGGATTGCGCCTACTTGAAGTAGTTCCAGTCGTACTGCCGAAGAGAATGAAAACATCATTCTCTTCGGGAGTACATTAGGGTCCAGCGGATAATGCCGGCAAAAAAATTGGCAGAATTCGGTACTTTTTCTGGTACGTTTCATGCATGTTTGGTATGTACATGTAGATAAAGAAATGGAGCAGAATTCGAGGAATTGCCCGCCATAAGGTTTGTATGGTTCTGCCAATTTCACTGCTTTTCGAGCAGAATCTGCCACATTTTCGAGCAGAATCCGCCGGTGTCTAGCAGTACAACAGGAACTAGACTAAAACATGCATGTATTTTGGACACACCACAAGGCAGAACAACGGAGACCAATGTTACATACATGTACAATAAATGTCAATAATGTTGATGTACAATGTATGACTGCTCGCTTATCCGAACATTCTTCTCATCCGAACTCCCTGGAGACAGCTAGCCCGTGCCTCGAGGGGTGCGGATAATCCGCACTCTACAAGTACTAGCCTGTCTCATATACATGTACATGTACACAAACAGTAAAACCTGTCAAGGCGACCACTCGGATAAGGCGACCACCTGTCTCAGACGACCACTGCAGCCAGGACCAAGGGATGCTATTTCCAGTCAAATGACCCTGGATAAGGAGACCACCTGGTAACAGAGACCACGTTTTGAAGGTCCCTTGAGCGGTCGTCTTAGACAGGTTGCACTGTACACGTAGAAGCCTGTTTTGAATACAAGCCTGATTTTCAAGATACACTGTCGGCACAACATCTGCTCAGCCATTTTAGTCTAGTACTGCTCCTCTTAAATTTGACCTTTATTACAAGACTCTTCTTTTCTTTTTCATTTCGTTCTCCCGCTCTCACATACACACATGCTCACAGTTTTTTAATTCTGCCGTCGTGAGTCCCATTCGGGACGGATACGAGAATAATAATAATAATAACTGTCGGCACACACATGTACATGTAAGCCTGGTTTTAGGTCTGACATGCAGTGAAACCTGTGTAAGGCGACCGCTCAAGGGACCTTCAAAAAGTGGTCTCTGTTGCCAGGTGGTTTCCTTATCCAGGGTGGTTTGACTGCAAATAGCATCCCTTGGTCCTGGTTGCCAGTGGTCTTTTGGGGCAGGTGGTCGCCTTATCAGAGTGGTCGCCTAGACAGGTTTTACTGTACACACATGTAGACACACCTGACTTGACTAGAAGCCTAGCACTGACATCGGCTTCAACAGGAATAAGCTCGGCTTTAATGAACCATTGGCAATTTGGCATTGGCGCTCTCCGCGTGCAGTGCTAGGTTGTGTGTGAAGTGTGCAGGTACAGTGAGCGCTGCGTTATGCCAGCATGCATTGTTATTATTCTTCATTACCACGATGGCCCATGGCCATGGGGCATGGAAGATAAGTATGATTGCTGTTGTTGTTGTAGTTCTTTTTATTTGAATTCGCAGTACCAAACGGGCAATAAGCCCAATTACATGGAAGCGAATATAAGAATGCTAAGAATGAGGCATTTGGGTGGATATTATTTCAAGTGGAAATACTGATCCCGGGAGGTACTACAAATAGGTACAATGAAAATCTGAAAAGGCCATGGTACTGTCGTTTACCATGCATGATTCACATCAGTCCACAATCAATTATTGAATCATAACAATAAAATCAGTCTGGCAAGTGAGGAAGCCAACAAATCGCGGAGGGGTGGGTTTAGGATGGGGTACAGTGTGAGCTACTACAGGAGCATTATGGATGATAGAATGCAAGTCCGTGTACAAAGTCATGTAGCCTCATGGGAAGGGGGAATGATGATTTCAGAAAAGTATGTCGATTAGTCCCTGGATTACGGCGGTTACATCATCGCTCAGTGGTTTGAGCTTCGCTGGCCTATAGGCATAGCGGCTGGAGTGGAGGTCTCTGGTTCGAGTCCAGGTACATCGTAGTCACGAATATTCAGTGTTTTACTCATGCTCATGCTACGGCAGGCGCTTACGGCAGAGGTACAATGTACTTCGAAGTAACTTATTAAGTTTCTGCCACCCATTTCTTGCCGCCGAAGAACTCGTAAGGATATACTAGTACTCGAATGGAGAAAAAAAAGGACCAAGGAACTATGCACAAGTTACGCTATAATGTCCACTAACTGCACCAGTTACTAGACAATCAGTTCATGCGATAACATTGCACAACATTGACCAGCTGGTGGTGTTAACTAACACTTGTAGTTCCTTGGTCCTATTCTCTTCATTGCTATAAATGAAGTGTTTTCTTCAGATTTTTCCGCGGCCCTTTTCAATCTTTCAAGCTGATGACTAGGGTCCTCAATCCGGTACTCTTCATCAGATTTTTTAGAACTCTGACGCTCCGCTGTAGCCTTGCCATCCATGTTTGCATCCAACCCGCTAGACACATACCGATCAAACAGCTCCTGGCTCCAGCAGGCGACGTGATAATCCCGATATGATTGAGTGAAAGTTTACATCCCACCCGCAAGACACATACATCAAACAGCTCCTGGCTACAGCAGGCGACGTGATAATCCCGATATGATTTAGTGAAAGTTTACATCCAACCCGCAAGACACAAACAACAACCAGTTCTTGGCGCACAGCCGGCGACCCGATAATCCTGATTTGATCGAGATGACATCGAGTCGTGTTCGTGTGGCCAAGGATTGTTTGTGTGATGCGGTTTGGCGGTTTATATCCGTTGCAAAGAGGAAAAAAGTGTGGTACAAGTACATCCGGCCTGGCCTAAGGCACTTTAAACTGAATTGTCCGGGGGACTCCCTAAGTTTATTGTAGTTCGTAAACCAAACGAGCAGAAGCAATACGTGACGAATGCAGTATCGAACGTACAGTCAACCATCACGGGCTATTCACCAATATCAAGGCAACCCTCTGGCTCTCCCTATTGAGTATTGAGCACTTTTGCTAGGATTTAGCAACCGATCTTATGATCTCTCTCTCTCTCTTTCTCTCTCTCTCTCTCTCTTTCTCTCTCTCTCTCTCTCTCTCTCTCTCTCTCTCTCTCTCTCTCTCTCTTTCTCTCTCTTTCTCTCTCGCTGCTGCTGATCGGGATAGGTACAGGCAGGTTGTTTATCAGTATAGTTAGGTTTTTTCTTCTTCTTTTTCTGTTATTTTGATGATGCTGCCTTTTGACACACATGACGTCCCTACGACCAGAATGGTTATGGTTATACATACATACATACCATTGCGAAGGCTATATACCTGCTTTATTCAGGTTGATGCCAACGCGAACAAGCAAAATAATAATAATAGTAATACAGTCGTCCCTCTCTAATCCGGCACTTTATAATCCAGCACCCTCGATAAACCAGCACAATTTTCAGTAGCCAAAATGTCCTCTTCATGCACATTGCAGTAGTAAATCAGATTTGTTAATCCAGCACCCTCCCTAATCCTGCAGATTTTCGTGGCACAAATGGTGCCGGATTATAGAGGGACCACTGTAATAATAACATATTATTACATGTCACTGCTCCCATTAGCCCTCGGTGGATACTGCATGCCGGCAGACACATTGGCAGCATGTTGCACTCTTTCTCAGTTTCGGGTGTGTTTCATGCACAACGTAGTTCCACCTCCACCACCAAACGCGCTCTCTAGCCGACCTCACACACCAGCAACACGACTCCAAGTTGTACAACGTAGCTGCTGCTTACCGTGGCCTTTGTTTCATGCATGGTTGGTATTTGGGTAAAGAAACGGAGCCGAATTCAAGGAAATGACTGCCATGTGGTTAGTATCTTAGTATGGTTTCGCCAATTCCACTGCTTTTTGAGCAGAGACTTCCAGGTCTTCGCGCATTATCCGCCATGGGCTAGCTCCCACCCCTTCTTTACCTTCATAACTCTTTGGCAGGGTGTGTTTGATGTTTTGATGTAAAAATAATAATATGTTAAGTAAAAATCCACAAAGGACGAAACAGTTCTGTCCACAGAATATTGAGTATTTCGCTCCTGCTCTTGTGGCAGTTGAGCACTCTCATGTGAGGTAGTGCCTTTGCTGTTTGCGTTGTGCAGAGCTCACTGACTTGTCAGTTTGAGCACTCTGGCAAGGTACGTTCGCGCCCGGTTTAAAATCTGGCTTTGGAAAAAATATTTTTCATTGCTGTCAGGTTCGGCCTCATTTCCTCTGTGCTGCGCTGATGAGTCCACAAAGGACGAAACAGTTCTGTCCGCAGATTGAGTCTTATGCAAAGTATAGAAGGTGCCAGAAAAGCTGCAGGACGAAGTTATGTTATGTTATTGTTATGTCTATTAATTTTTATTATGTCTATTTTACATCACCATACATGTACAATGTACAACATGATGTACATGTATGCCTTCTTGCTGTGGATCACAAAGGATGCCACAGCTCCTACAGTAGGCCATGATGAAAAAATGATGACGTGATGCCAACACGGTGATGTCGATGATTATGTACACGTACTATGATGTAGCTGCTGCTATCTTCATGATGTCATCCTGTAGACTGTGTGTACTAGTAGTAGTACAGTGTAATGAAGAATCTTGAATACCGGTGCTGATACGAACCAATAGAATAGCGGGGCACATGGTGCATGGTGCGAGGCCGTACCAGCACTGGAGGCACCCGACAGCCTGTAAAAAAAATCATTATCTAATCGACCTGGTATATCACGCGATGGCGATGACAGCTCACATCATAATCTTTTCCAGCACGTGTTCTGAATGTACCCGCAGGTCCAGTTGGCCATCTTCCCCAAGCTGCACCGCCCAGTTGCCCGGCATGAAACTACTTGCACGAGGCCAAACTAGGCATGCGGCGCCGCGCAGGGGTCTCTAGAACTCCCTGCACGAGAGCGAGATCTTGAAGACTTGGGAAGAAGTCGACGCGACCGAGTTGTCAATGTCGGATTTTCATCTGCATGCGCATGTGCATGGCTTATGATTGTGCTTGCGTTGCAGCGATCTGAATGCAGGCCCGTAGACAACACATCGACGAGGATCTGCTGGTATGAAGATTCCGATTAGGTAAGCAGCTACACGGCTAGATGGCTGACCGGCGTTCTAGGGCCAAGCCACGTTCCTCCCCACTGCTATCGACCGTGACTTGTCGTTGCTCGACCGCACGAGCTGACAACACGAAATATATTCAGGACACTCCTAGATCCTTGGCAGCGTTCAACTGCAAGTCACTGCCGTCAGCCGCCATCAATAGGGCATGATATGCATGACCGGGCCGCGTGTTAGCATGTCCACAGACATGCAGTACCGCTGAGCAAGGCTAGCAATGGTAGAGTCGTGTTGACAATTGGCTGGCGCTCCGAGACCCAGGACGGACATTTCCTCATGGTACGGGCTACGGGTGAGAGTCCCTGCGTCCGTCAGCAACTTCTACGAACACAGTCCGCATACTAAATGTACATACATGTGTGGTTTTACATGATTTCACGTTTGCTGGCCATCAATCCCCGCCTAGCTGCTGGAAAGCATGGTGCTCTGACAACTGCAGATGCTCGCTCAACTGTATAAGGCCTGTCTGCGCCGCGCTGCTCTTTGCTTTTGGCCAATGCTCTCTCTCTTTTGCCCTCACGTCTGAGCATCTGTTAGGTGGTTCCTTCCCCTACGCGAGAGCTCTTGACTGTGCGTAGCTAGACGAAGTCTCTAGTGTTTCAGAGGTGGCCTCTCCGCCACCAAGGACAAGGGAGAGCCTTGTAACTGCTTCGCAAGAGCGTGCGCTTGGCTAAGCGCTACCAGCCAGCATGGAGGTTCCTTGGCGAGTTGTCCTGGCAGGTCAGTCCCGAATGGTTCTATTATCTTGCTCGCTGAATTAGCTGCTGTTTCGAGGTAGATTACGCGCGCCATGTATCTGTTCGCTTTCAAAGTGATCGAATTATCACCTCGCCATTCGCAGCAATGAAGGCCTAGTTCACAAGTTCACAGGCTGACCATATTTCGCCTGGCAATACAGTGCAATTCCCCCAAAAAAAGCCTCTACCGCAGCACTTATGCCCATGCGGCGGCCTACGTCTTTAAAACTTGCCATCTCTCGCACAATCTCGTACCGGGCAACAATTATTTGTCGGTCTATCTCTTCATCCCATTGCCCAAGCACCACCCGGCACTGAAGACTAGGAAATTCACTGCTGGTCCAAGCTGAGTTGTCGTGAGCACTGGACATAATACCGCCGGCTCTATAATAGTTTAGCTACATGATGTTGGCTGTGTTCCGTTAGCGCTTGTACGTAGTCCGTCCTGCGCCCGACGAATCTTGTTATTATTATTAGTATTATTATTCTTTTATTCCACGATGGCGTGACGCCAATAAGGACGATTGATAAGTGTGATAGAACTGGTACTAACCAGAAACAGCTAGATGGAAATTAACCGGGGAGGCAAGAAGCAATTGATCACGAAAAACAAGCAGGGGCAATAACGTTTGCAGGGGTGATCGAGATAGTGTTGTACAACGTTCGAGATATCAGAAACCAGGGGGGTGCGTGGAGCAGGAACAGGTACTGCTCAAAAGAAGACTGGATGCATTGTTTCGGAAAGAATTTCTACGAGGTTGGGTTGTGATGTCGATAGGGAGTGAGTTGCTGCAGAGGGTGAGGGCACTGTTGATGGAGGAATCTCGGTGCCTGTTTGTGTGTGCGTTCCCGATGGAGAGTAGGTCCTTGTCTGTCGAAGGGTGTATGGTTGGCGTTGACGTTGTGGTGCAAGATGTGGTTGTTGCAGGTGTGTTAATAAAAGTAGTTCGTGTTGTCCTGCCTGCTGGCTGGCTCACTCTTCATGGTTGAACCCAAGCGCCGCCTCGTTGCGCTGCGAGATATGGTGTCCAGTAATGAAAGACAACCATGTGCGAACTGGTAAATGCACTGCTAGAGGCGTGTTCAACGTGCGATGGTATCGCGCGAGTGTCTGACATTTGGCCAGCCTTTACTAGCCAAGCACTGTAGATTGTGTACGCTAGCGGTGTAGGCTAAACCATGAGGGTTCGTGTTGGAGTGAAACATGTATTTACCTTTCCAGCAAACCCTGTATTGGGGACCAGATCTGATTTGACAAAATCTCCCGCGGAACTTTACTCCGATATACCGTCCCCGTATCTTGCCGGCATGCCAGGGTTTAGGCCGAACAATGTAGTCCTAGCCGCCCCGCGATGCGATTTGATCATGATTGATTGTAACAATAGGCGCGCGAGCCTACGGTCCTGTTCAATCTAGCAGGTTTGTGTCCGTTGTCCTTCCGACTCTGTTTGTGCAATGCGAAATTTATGCCGCGCGAACATTCTAGTCTCGATTTCCTTCTCTCCGCTTGACCTGACCCATCTAGATTTCTGCTCGTCAGCCTGACCTCGACAGTGCTGTGAAAGCTATCAACGGTGCTGGTACAGTACATGGTACAGCCCGGACCCTGGCGCGTGATCCGTGGCCGCCATTTTGAACAATGACGCTGCGGTTTTGCTAAACAAAAATGGCGCGGGGCAAGGCGCCACTGAGCGACGCGATCAATTTGAACTAACTTCGCTTAGCATAGAGCAGCATAAATGTAGCCTGGCAGAGACTGAGACGCTCGGGGTAACAAAAGAGAGAGAGAGAGAGAGAGAGAGAGAGAGAGAGAGAGAGAAGTAGAATGCTTCCTCCCTAGTTGTTGTTGGTACCCTACGAGATTGCCTGCACCGCGTACCTTTCCCTGTTGGGTCTAACAGTTCATAGCTAGAACACACACACGCGCACACGCATACACACACACGCGCGCGCGCGCGCGAGCATACACACACACGCGCGCATACTCACACACACATACCCGCACGATCTGACACTATCCTTACAACCGTATCTGTCACGGTACTCGTTTAGTTTTCACGCTCCTCGAAGCGCAAATTACTCCAGTGTTCGCCCAATACATGTACATGTATTAGAATGAATTACATCCTTTCCGTGTGACAACCCTCGACGCCTCGTCTATGGGGAAGAGGTGCCAGTACAGGCGAGTTGCTGGTCTTCGACAATATACATGTACAAGTCATGATGTAGTTATCTTGCTGGCTGACAGCATGTACATGTAGAACAAGGTGGAGACCACCGTGTTCGGAAACAGTGATCTTACTACATGTACAACCTTTGTGGTTGCAAGGTTTATCTATGTACATAATAGTTATCTTGCTGGCTGACAGCATGTATAACACGGTGGAGACCACCGTGTTCGGAAACAGTGATCTTACTACAACCTTTGTGGTTGCAAGGTGTATCTATGTGCATGTAGTTATCTTCCACGGTTCACATCTAACATGATTGTATCTGTCGTCCCGCCATGCCCTTGTGGTATCGAGCACTTTTTGCAAGAGTTTATCTAGTATAGTCTGTGTTGTACATGCATTAGTAATTTACTGGATCACTAAAAGAGCTTAGTAGAATGGTGTGATGTTTAGCAGTCACTCAACAGTTTGCCAACGCATCGCGCGATGCAGGATTGTGTCGATCTGTCCTTGGTAACTTTTTTTTAACAGCGATAACTTTCCCTGACGCTGTACCGCATCGCAGGGGAAGGGGGGCTTTGTTTCCTCGTACGTTACAGATTGTCAACCATTAGTGATCTACAGAGGAGAGCAGGAGGGTTGGAGGGCTCAAAAGAGGGTAGAAAATGCGGAGTTAGTGCCATGTGTGACACCAGACGGAAAAGAGGTGAATTCATGAAATGAGCAACTCGTGCAAGCGTGTGAATTCATAACATAAAATGCCTAATGCCTAACATAAAAATTTGTAGGAAATTGTAGCTGGGTTGATTTGGCGACACAAGTGTGAAGGTGCAAATCAATCATCGTGTACTACCTGTTGCGCTATCACAGGTTTTGTTACAACTAACTTTTACTGCGTTGTAGTTATCACCTGTTTTGCGCTACCCTTTGCGTCTTTCGCTATGCCTACCACACACTTCTACGACGAAAGGTGATAGATGTCGCGATTGTTTCTAGCAGATTAGCAGCTCCTTGGCTTTGCACACGTTGGGTTCGGATTCTCACGTGTCGTTGACACTGTGTATACACCAGTGCTCGAAGTAGAGTACAGTTGTTTTGCTATTTGCCAGTCAGGCCTGCGTAGTGCGACTCAAACGTTCCTGCCTGTGCTTCCAAAGTGTTGGTTGGTTCTCAGTAAAAAATAATGTTTGGTTTGCTGATGAGCACCAAACGCACTTTTTAGATTCAATGCCAGGCAGGAAGGAAGCGTTCGAGGCCAGAGCCACCCCAAGAAATGGGTTGTTTTCGTTCTGCGTTGGTACACGGTTGCAGTGGAACAGCAGTCAAAACTGATTCGTTGAGATACCGCCGGTACTATGTTCGCCTCCGCTACAGCTTCGGACTACAGTAGTGCCCATTGTAGAGATCTGATTGCGTACAATGGACCATGCAGGAGTTGAACGAGTTAGTTCAAGGTTGCATGGGAGCAGGGTAGGTCAGGGAGCCGTGCAAACAAGGGTTTAACTGTTATGACTCGGCGACTCCTCAGTGCTTGGGGCGAGCAGTTCCTGCTCCCGTGGCGAACATCATGCGAATTCAATGTCAACAAACAGCCATGGGAACTCCCTCGAACGAATTGCATTGTTTGTAATTACCGATTTCTGAAAGCAAGCAAGTCCCCCCCCCCCTTCCCATTAGATAGTACTTGTACTTGTAGTTGTAATAGATGATCCTTGTTTGGTTGAAAACACGTTGTTCGGTTGACAGCATGTTACAGTAAAACCAGTAACTAAGACCACCGTGACTAGCGACCAGCCTGGTACTACAGTAAAACCTGTAACTAAAGACCACCGTGACTAGCAACCAGCCTGGTACTACAGACCACTTCGCCAGGCACGGACGGTCTCACATTCATGGTTGTGCGGTGCAAACCTCTAACTAAGGACCACCTGCCACTAAAGACCGCTTTCTCTGGCCCCAAGGGGCGATCGTTAGTCGCAGGTTTTACTGTACAAGGCGGAGGATGCACTGTGTTCGGAATTTCCGAAACAGCGCTCCTTTCTACAACCTCCACGGTTGTGGAGTGGAAGCCGAACAGGATAACAAGCGATACATTGCCGAATCTCCTCTGCTTCTGTGTCTGTCTGTCCCTGCAGTTTGCGTCTTCGCAGCCTTGACGTCAGCACAGAGTAAGTGCATGCTTAGTACTGCCAGGGGCGGAGCTGGTCCCCTTTTAGGGCGGGGGCCCTGGGGCCCGGGGAGGGGAGGGGGGGGGGGGTGCACAGCCGCATAACATGTGCATGTATGTGTAGCCGGTGCATGTCACTCATGGTAATTTATATGTGCATGCTGAACCTAGGTCGAAATTTTTAGGTGGTGCATGTGCCCCGTGGCGTGGGTGCAGGGCTCAAGCTTGACCGCGTCACGCGATCGGATTTCATTGGGCATCACTGTACTTGAAGTAGCGTATTTTCCGGAGTATAGTGCGCACTTTAGATGTGCTATTTTAGGCCCTAAATTGCAGGTGCGCACTATGCTCCGAATATGAAATGCATGTACTTCAATGAAGATTGGGAGTGCGCGTTATACAAAGGTGCGCACTGTCCTCCGAAAAACACCGTAGTGTAGTGGACATGGAAATCCAGTCGATTGACGGGGGCCGGCGCCCTCAGCAGCGCGTACAGAACAGCGCTTGATCCGATGCGCGCGATCTGCAGCATGTCTGCTCTGCTTATCCACGGCTGCATGGCCAGCGCCCTGGGGCCGCTAGACGTGCGACCGGATTTCCATGTCCACGCCAGTAGTATCCACTAGAGAGGTTTTAAGATGCACGTTATTTCCGACGTGACGCGCAATTTCACGTCAAATTTGGGGTAAACTGTGACTTCAAATCATTATTTCGACGTGAGCTGCAGGTCACTCGCGTTGTTTTTCGACGCGCCGGCCAAATCATCGTAACGCGAGCTGAACTTTCGCATCACGTCGGAAATAACGTGCATCTTAATTAAGGTGTTAACCTCTCTATCACCGGTATAATGCAATGTACCTCCCTCCGTACTGCTGTAGCATAATGTTTTCCACGGTATTAGCATGGCTATGGTGTAGCCCTTGGCGGATAATCCCGGCAGAAAACTTGGCAGCATTTTGATACTTTTTCTGGTATATTTCACACATGATTGGTATGTGGATAAACTTAATCTCCGACTCGTGGCATGTGCACGCAGCGCTAACTAAAAAAAGTGTGCGGAGCAGCCCCACAGGAACGGAGCAGGAAGTGCCTGTCCGGCATAGGGTTTCAACTTTGTATTATTTTCACTCTGCTTTTCGAGCAGAATCCGCCAATTCTTCGAGCATTATCCGCCAAGAGCTACTATGGAGAGTTCAGTGGATTTGCAACCCGCATGTACTGTAAAAGCAGAAATTTTCGGTGGTGTTCTATTTTCGGTAACTTCGTGGGGGGGGGGGGGCGAGTTCGGTACCGACAATTTTTACCGAAAATAAAACGCACTGAAAGTTTGGTTGCATGACATGTGCTACATGTACATGTATGTATGCACTGCAAGTACCAGTACTAGAACACTTACCTGGAAAGCGGGTTTACCGAAAATTTCCCTCCACCGAACCGCCAATTTTGGAGAATACTGAAAATATTCCACCACCGAAAATTTCTGCTCTTACAGTAAACCGACTCTAGCTCTGTCTCTAGCTCTGTCTGTAGCATTGTGTTCTTGTCACAACTACATGTAAATACATTAGGCATTGGCGGATTCTGCTCGGAAAGGTAGAAGATTCTGCTCGAAAAGCAGTGAAATTGGCAGAACCATACAAACCTTATGGCGGGCAATTCTTCGAATTCTGCTCCATTTCTTTATCCACATACCAAACATGCATGAAACTTACCAGAAAAAGTACCGAATTCTGCCAATTTTTCTGCCGCCATTATCCGCAAAGGCCTAAAATACAGAGGCCAATGGCAATGGTACCTCACTAAACTATTACAATGTACTCGATTGAAGTAGAAATAGTATTGCCTTCTCCCCCTGGCCCCGGTCACTCAACAACGCACCGTTCAGTTAGCTTCAATACTAGTATTCACTTGTCAATAATAAACGGCGAGGGCACAGGAGGAGAAAGACGAAAACAAGACTCGACAAAAAGACAACGGGAAAGACTCCCGGGAAAAGACTCAAAGAAATAATAAACAACCAACAGTTATAAACAGAGAAAAGGGCGACCATGTGGACTACACATGCCAAGATTGGAGGAATACAATACAATTGAAATTGCATAAGAGCAAGTATTTACAATGAGTACTGTGTGTGTGTGTGTGTGTGTGTGTGTGTGTGTGTGTGTGTGTGTGCGTGTGTGTGCGCGCGTAAAGTTAAACATTACGCAACGAACAGCTCCTTCACTGCCTCATCCTCCTCCTCCTCTGTGGATGCGGATGTGCCTGAGTTCCACTTGCCGCGGAGTCCATCCGCCAACTTTCTGAGCTCTTCATCGGGGATGTTGAGGCGTTCCTCACCTCCCTCATTCATCTCCCTCATTCAGCGCTCTCATTGTTGCGCCGGTCTTCTCCACGGCGTCCACCGGGCATACGCCCAGCGTGCATTTGTATTCGTTTTGCTCTCTCCACCATGACGCGGCTAACACAAACATGGCATATTGCCGAGTCTTATTCATTGTGAAGTCGTCCATTTCAATCGTCGATGTGGCTTTTACATAGATCGGTCGACTCCCACCTTCTTTCCACTCGAACTAGGCGTCGACAGCTTTGTCGGGAAGAAGTTGGGCGTTAGCTTGCCAAACTAGGAGTCGACAGCTTTGTGGGAAAGAAGTTTGTTGTCAGCTTGTCAACTCGCTCGGAGCTAATGGCACACCTCGCGGATGGCGACACTTTAATCGCCGTGACTGTCTTAACCATAATTATCACTTAGTTCTATGGGCACCTCCACAGTCACTTGGGCGTTTGGACCTTTCAGGCAATGCCCTCGCACAAGAACGCCGGTGCGGTATTTTCTGGGTGAAAGAATGTTGCACCAGGTGCGAGGTCTGGATATGTCCTCCCTCGGACCTTTGTGCCGCGGGTTTGCAACCCCTTCTCCACTGCACCAACTATAAAGGTTTTGGGAACGTTGAGGAAAACATGGTCAGGTAGTGTAACTGTACACAACACTGAACTGGAGAAGTCACGGATACTGAGTGAAGGATTGGAGGGTGGTTTTATAGCAAGAAAGCAGTCATTCTGCTTCGTCATAATCGCCACCGTTCAACCATCACTGCATCAGGTGATGAGGGTCTATCGAGGATCGGCCGAGGGCAAGTTGGATTTTTGTATGATGTAAGACGTGCGCGAACACGCTGCGCAGTGCGTTCGTTGATATGCTCATTCCAGCATGTGATGTGGAATGATCATTCTCCAAAAAGAATCGTTCTGAACGATTCCCATTCTGGAATGGGATCAACCTAACGCACTTTTTTGACCAACCAAACGGGCGAGAATGATTCCGAGTGATTCCAAGTGACTCCCATTTGGGAATGTGACCAACCAAACGTAACCTGAGTCTTGTAAAGTACCAGTTGTAGAATTTACCATGTCACGTCACGGGCGAGACCGAGGCTCCGACTCCGAGTCCGAGTGGGTTCTTTTGCTACAGTTGTCCGGCCTACGAGGCTTTGGCTCCGGTTTCCTGACTCGATGCTTCGTTCAGCCTTAAAAAAAACCATCCCAGCTGCTCGTTCTTCATCTTTTGCGCATTCTCGCCTGTCCTTGACTTGGCCTTTTAGTCTTCGTCTTTCTCCACCGACTCCGAGTCGGTGCAGAACTTGGCAATTTTCGTCGTCATCGCATGCTGTTGTGGAATTCCACTTCTCGGAGAAGCCCTCTGCCAACTTGCAGAGCTCTGCATCTGCAATGACGAAGGCCTCACCGTCCCCTTCTTTCATGACCCTCAACGTCGCTCCGGTCTTCTCAACCTTGTCGACCGGACACGCACTCAGCGTACATTTATACTTCTTGGTATCGCGCCACCAGGACACAGCCGACACGAATATCGCATACCGTTGAACCTTGTTCATGGTATAATCCTCAGCGGTGAGAGTTGACTGTCAACTCCCACCTTCTTCCCATCGGCGACGGGAGATGATAGCTTTGTAGGAAAGAAGTTCGTTGACAACTTCTTCACTCGCTCTGATATAATTGCACGGCGAATGGATGGAGAAACCCTGATTGCCGTTTTAACGATGTCCACTAGGTCCATCTGTAATGCCTTCTTGCATATCATTACACGCAGGCGAGCTGGAAAGTGTGCGACAACGCGTCGAGTCCACGATCTGGAGAGACTATGTAGCCTTGACGAACGAAACTTATCGCATTTACCTGGCTAAATACCCGTTCGAGAGGGTGGCACTGCGTGACCTCGGCCTCACGGCGCAATTTTCCGGTTTCTCGGGATTTCGAACCAAACTGGCCACCATCCTGCAGCTCTCGCTCACCGTCCCCGGCTCGGCAGGTAACAAGTTCAGAGGCCTGGAAGAGATGTCACAGACGTACGCAAGCACGGTGGAAGCGCAGCTCATGAACCCGGATCACTTCATGCACGGCTTGCACAGGGTTCTCACCACCGACAAAGACTTTGTGATTGGCGTGCTGAAAAACAACAACCACTCCATTCGAAAGGTTTATGCAATTCTCAGAGGAAATTCTCTATAGAGTATGAGGTTCACCGCACGCACGCCCGCGCGCGCGCAGTCCACACGCTCAACAGAATGGATGAACCGCTGAGCAATGAAGACGTTGAGGATCGTCTGCGGCACGTGAATGGATTTGTAGGTGTGTGCAGCTACGATTTGCTGGCTGATCTGCGCGATGGCGAGTTTTGTGTTGCCAACACGGATAACGATTTTTCCGTACTAGCGTGTTGCACAAACTGTGTACAAGAATTGGTTCCTCTCTCAGGCGCACCAGCATATTCACACTGGAGCGTTGTCTCGGTGTGGAGCTCGGCACGATGGAACAGTTTTCGAACGTGAGATCTCTGCAAAACTCAGTACAATAACATTTTGTTCCCTAGCTTATTTGCGTGCATGGCGGCGAGATGCTCGCGAAGTACGAGTACCCAGCAGCTACGGAAAACTATCTTCACTTAGGATACGTTCTCATGGAAATCCCCGCAACAAAAATTCGCGTACTTGACTTGATTTCTCTCCCACCCCCGGCCTCTACTCTCTCTGTTTTGGAGCAATCGTAGTAGAGACAGTGTAGTTCCACTGCGTGCCATTGTGCTTACGTATGTAAGACTAAGAGTAAACCGCTTCAGATGGAGGAAACTAAATTCGGCGTGGGTATGGGGACTTCCCCCACAAAAACAAAAAATTAATAATAAAAATTAGAAGTGCCTGGGTCCGCCAGCCCTGCGGAACTGCATTGTACAGATGAATATGGCACGGTGCAAGGTCCTAGCTTGCATGGCCCAATGCATTCGAATGTACATGTGCGCGCGTGTGTGTGTGCGTGTGTGTCCGCATGTCTGTCCCATGTGTGTTTGTGTGCACTGCTTGCACTGTAGCTTGCCGGAATCCACCGTTGGCGACGTTCGACGACGGCTTCAGCTACTACACGAACGCCAAGACGGGCGACCAAGAAGACTGGATTCGCAGTCGTTCCGCCACGACGTCGGTGGGAACCGGACCGACGACCGACCACACCACAGGCACAACGGCAGGTAGGGAACACGTTTTGCCATACTGCAAAAAGTTCTTTTTTTAGGTCCGGGGGGGGGGGTAGTTTCGTCGGGAACCGGACTGACAAGCAACCACACCACAGGCACAACGGCAGGTAGGGAACACGTTCCGCCATGCTCCAAAGTTCTTTTTTTAGGTCCCGGGGGGGGGGGGTAGTTTCGTCGGGAATCGGACAGACAACCGACCGCACCACAAGCACAACGGGACATAAGGGACGGGTTCCATGCTTCAAGGTTCTTTTTCGGTCGGGGGGGGGGAGGTAGTTTCGTCGGGAACCGGACCGAGCTCACCACAGGCACGCCGGCACGTAAGGGACGTGTTCCATGGTTGAAGGTTCTTTTTCGGTTCGGGGGGGGGGTGTAGTTCAAGAGTGCATTGTTTTTGCTGGTTCCTGGAGGAATCTCCCCACCCGTGCCCTCCCATTCGTTACAATCAGTGAGCGTGGTGTCCTCCATCCGCCTTGGGTGGAGCCATGAGTCTTCTCCGGTTCTCTGTGCCTTTAATAAGACTGCAATTGCCACTCCTGCTTTCTTCCTCTGTGTTCTAGGCCATTATCTATACTTGGAGGCCACTGGTGCGTCTTCCGGTGACAAGGCGATTCTGCTGTCCACCACGTACAACAACACGAAGGTTTGTTGCGTAGCATACTGGAAGTGACCCGCTCGTGTGTGTGTGTGTGTGTGTGTGTGTGTGTGTGTGTGTGTGTGTGTGTGTGTGTGTGTGTGTGTGTGTGTGTGTGTGTGCTGGGATTTCAGCCTTGCAAGCTGTTGAATGGTGCAATCCCAGCACAAAGTTGCTATGGCTAACATAGCTGTTCGCTATCATCGCTTTCGCGATGGGTGTGTCTGAGGTCTGAGGTGTGTGTGTGTGTGGGTGTGTGTGTGTGGGTGTGTGTGAGTGTTTGTGTGTGTGTGTGAGTGTTTGTGTGTGTGTGTGTGTTTGTTTGTGTGTATATGTTGATCTATTCCGCTTTATCTTTCTTGCCACATGTGTTGTATGTGCACGTGTGTGTGTGTGTATGTGTGTGCATGTGTCTGTCTGTCTGTGTGCATGTGTGTGTATGTGTGCGTGTGCTTGCTTGTTCTCTCTTTCTTGCCTGCGTCTGTTCATCTCCTCCCCGGCATCATCATCGTCGTCGTCGTCGCCGTCGTCGTTGTACCTTTTCCCGGCAGTCATGCCAAATGAGCTTCTGGTACCACATGTATGGTAGCCAGATTGGCACGCTGCAAGTGATGTACAAGGAGCTGAGCGCCACGGCAACCACGCAGCTGTTCACCAAGACTGGTGACCAGGGCAACAAGTGGATCCGCGGCGTCGTCACTCTGCCGGCTACGTCCAAGCTGTTCCAGGTGAGGCGAGTCAGCCCATTGCGCAATGACGTAATTTGTATCATAAACACCCCACCCAGCCACCTGCACCTGGGCATGGTCATCTGGGGGTGTTGAACAGTGCATTCCTGATCCCAGTGTACTCACATAACACCCCACACAGCCACCTGGGCATGGTCGTCTGGGGTGTTGAACAGTGCATTCCTGATCCCAGTGTACTCACATAACACCCCACACAGCCACCTGGGCATGGTCGTCTGGGGTGTTGAACAGTGCATTGCTGATCCCAGCGTACTCACATAACACCCCACACAGCCACCTGGGCATGGTCATCTGGGGGTGTTGAACAGTGCATTGCTGATCCCAGTGTACTCACATAACACCCCACACAGCCACCTGGGCATGGTCATCTGGGGGTGTTGAACAGTGCATTGCTGATCCCAGCGTACTCACATAACACCCCACACAGCCACCTGGGCATGGTCATCTGGGGGTGTTGAACAGTGCATTGCTGATCCCAGTGTACTCACATAACACCCCACACAGCCACCTGGGCATGGTCATCTGGGGGTGTTGAACAGTGCATTCCTGATGCCAGCGTAGTCACATAACACCCCACACAGCCACCTGGGCATGGTCATCTGGGGGTGTTGAACAGTGCATTGCTGATCCCAGCGTAGTCACATGCATTACTCATACCTTCCGTATTTGGCAATGCGCAATGGGCTTATCTCTCGGCGCTGCCGGTACGGCCTACTGCTGATGGTTTATTTTAATTTTATTTTATGGACTCGGACGGAGAGCCAGGGATAATTTTATAAGTGCGAAGAAAACGTTCTAGAGCTGATTGGCAGCTAGTCGTGGAACGTCAATACCATCGGTCAGTGTCGTGCAATGTTTTGGCATGACTCTGATTGTCAAGTAACTGGTGGTGTTATACCGTAACCTGTAGGTGCTTTTCTTTGTTTACTTGTTGTCATTTACTTGTTGATCCTTGAGGGGTGGTGGCGTTCCTACGGATGCGGAAAGCCCGGCTTCCTGCCGAGTCTCATGCGAACCGTGATTTTTTTTGTCATTAATTTGGTTTCCACTTGTGAACATCTCCATCCCCGAACAGGCTGTTGAATCCATTACTGCCAGCAGGGCATTGCCCTGATGATGCCCAGCGGTCGGAATATTGGCAGTAGAGTAAAGCCTGTGACTAGCGACCCCCCCCCCTTGGGGCCAGAGAAGGTGGTCTTTAGTGGCAGGTGGTCCTTAGTAAGAGGTTCGCACCGCACGACCGTATGTGAGTGCGAGACCGTCCGTGCCTGGCGAAAGGGTCGGTAGTACCAGGCTGGTCGCTAGTCACGGTGGTCTTTAGTTACAGGTTTTACTGTAGTAGCAGGCTGGTCGCTAGTCAGGGTGGTCTTTAGTTACAGGTTTTACTGTAGTACCAGGCTGGTCGCTAGTCAGGGTGGTCTTTAGTTACAGGTTTTACTGTAGTACCAGGCTGGTCGCTAGTCACGGTGGTCTTTAGTTACAGGTTTTACTGTAGTACCAGGCTGGTTGCTAGTCACGGTGGTCTTTAGTTACAGGTTTTACTGTAGTACCAGGCTGGTCGCTAGTCACGGTGGTCTTTAGTTACAGGTTTTACTGTAGTACCAGGCTGGTCGCTAGTCAGGGTGGTCTTTAGTTACAGGTTTTACTGTAGTACCAGGCTGGTCGCTAGTCAGGGTGGTCTTTAGTTACAGGTTTTACTGTAGTACCAGGCTGGTCGCTAGTCAGGGTGGTCTTTAGTTACAGGTTTTACTGTAGTACCAGGCTGGTCGCTAGTCAGGGTGGTCTTTAGTTACAGGTTTTACTGTATTTTCTCCTTGTGGTGCAGCTGAGAGCTGAGAGCTGCCTGTTCAGGGATGCAGGTGTTCACAAGTGGAAAGAAAACGCTGCAGTGAAGTTGGAGAGTTTTAAGGAAATTTATTTTCCACCATCGCAAAAAAAAAAAAATTCTTTCTCGCTGCCCAATGGAATGCACCATGGGTCCATTTCTCGTGTCTGAGTACATGTCGTTTTGGATGATACCGAGAAGTGTTGTCCACCTTTCTGGGGGAACGTGTGTGTGGGTGGAGTGGGGTGGAGGTCCCGGAAAGAGTATAGGGATGGATGCCATGGGTGTGTGTGTGGGGGGGGGGGGGAGTGTATAGAGATGCCTGACATCTGGACTTTCCTGGCTATCTTTTGCGGGTGGGGTCTCCCATGCCACTGCTGACCTCGTGTTCTATTGTTGCTCTCTTCTCCCGCTGTACGTGTGTGTGTGTGTGTGTCTGTGTGTGTGCGTGTGTGTCTCTGCGTGCGTGTCTGTGTCTGTGCGTGTGTGTGCCAGATTCAATTCGTTGCAACACGTGGCAGTGGTTTCCGTAGTGACATTGCCATTGACGACGTCGCGTTTGCGTCGGCGTGCTGCATGACCTACGGTGAGTGTTGTGGATGCTGCTGCATGCTGTTTGCATGGTGTCTGCATGGTGTCTGTGCTGTCTGCATGGTGTCTGCATGGTGTCTGCATGGTGTCTGCATGGTGTCTGCGTGCTGTCTGCATGGTGTCTGCATGCTGTCTGCTTGGTATTTGTTGGT
The DNA here is from genome assembly GCF_964019385.1 of Sycon ciliatum. NCBI lineage: Eukaryota > Metazoa > Porifera > Calcarea > Leucosolenida > Sycettidae > Sycon > Sycon ciliatum. The sequence continues at coordinate 23,666,389 of NC_088655.1, read as the reverse complement.
ATTATATTCTGTGGCGGTGAGGATATCCCGCTTTAAAAAAAATCTTGAACGAGGCGTTGCATTTCGCGCCGGCCGGCCGCACAGCGAGATATGCGAGAAAAGATTCTCGCGCAACATGTTCAGTTGTGAATGTGGCACATGGTGTGTTCTTTGTCGTTGTTTCTCTTCTTGGCTTCCTCGGTCAGTTTTGAGTCTCGCCAGTAGGTGCGCCTGACTGCGGCCATCCAACTATATCATGAATCATGAAGTTCATCTCGTTGAGTGGTGTTTGATTTGCCAAACGCATGCTATGGAGAATTCATATTTTCAATGACCATTGGTTTACAACCATAGCATGAGCGATAGGCCATAACTATCGCTCACGCTATGGTTAGGCTCTCTGCAGGCTGCCCGGGTCCTTCTTTATGATGATTCTCTGTGTTTCCTGTGCGCTTGTTCCATCTGTCTGCTTGTCTGTCTGTCGGTCTGTCTGTCTGTATGTCTGTCTGCCTGCCTGCCTGCCTGTCTGTCTGTCTGTCTGCCTGCCTGTCTGTCTGTCTGTCTGTCTGTCTGTCTGTCTGTCTGTCTGTCTGTCGGTGTGTCTGTCTGTCTGTCTGTCTGTCTGCTGGGATCTCGCAACTCGTCACACGCTGTACCGACGTGTGTTCCAACAGTCATCCCTAAGTCTACCCGTAAGTTTCTGAAGTGCCCTGTGTCAGCTTCTGCTGCAGCATTAGCTGCTGGTCGTGTGAGACCAGATATTTTAACGTCAATATTTAAAGTTAAGGATTTCCGGATTTTTGTGGGTTAGTGGGGTGAAATTCTAACGAATTCCGTCTCAAAACCGGCATACAGTATTGGTGTTGTAGTGTCTGGTGCTGCTGCTTGTGGCTGCTTTAGCTAGGAACCTTTGTGCCCTTCAATGCAAAACCTTCTTTCTGTGGGAAAGGAGGAAGGAATAGACGTTTCCGACGCCGTGATATTGTGGTAATTGTGTCCGTCTCTGTGTCTGTGTCTGTCTCTCCATCTGTGTCTGTGTCTGTGTCCCTGTGTCTCTCTGTCTCTCTCTCTCTCTGTCTCTCTCTGTCTCTCTCTGTCTCTCTCTCTCTCTCTCTCTCTCTCTCTCTTTCTCTCTCGCTCCTCTCTTCATTACCCAGAATGCGACGCAAGCAAGGTAGCAACGTTTGAAACAGGCACAAACGGCTGGGTGCAGGAGTTTAGTGATCAGTTTGACTGGCGACGTGACGCAGCCGGTACTGGCAGTCTGCATACCGGACCTGCCACTGATCATACCTACGGAAATAACTCCGGTAAGAAGAAGTAAAAACAATAAGAGGACGGAAAAATGTTTTAACTCCAAGTTTCTCGCACTAAGCGATCATCAGAAAACAGTACTGAGTCAATTGATAGCGACAACACCAGCACCACCAGCACCACCAGCACCACCACCACCAGCACCACCACTGCCATCAGCACTACCACCACCAACACCAACACCACTACCACCACCACCTAACAACAACAACAACAACAACAACACCAACAACGACGACGACTGCGGCAACAAATTTCTTGAGCACAATAACTCCTTACAAAGATGTTGTTTCGGGAGGAAGTGTAGCAAGACTGAGTTGACCTGGATATACGATGCGAAGGAGGCTTGAAATCACAAGTTTGTGAAATCAGTTTGTCAGTTATTCGTACTGTTATCAGTTGAGCGGCTCTGACTGTGTGTCAGCCCTCTATGCGTGTTCTGTAAGAGTTAAAAGTGTGACGAGCCCAAAGCTTAACGATTTGCCATTTTCTCCCACTTGGCGGGTACAAAGTCTACCGACCCTGCCATCACACACCCGTCTTCTATTTCTCTAGTACACAAGAGTCAAGGAACAGCACACTAGTAACGTTGCTTGAGTTAGCGATGGATTTTCTCTCTCGTTAAAACGCTATACTTTGTACCCTGTTGGGGATTCAACTCTTACAGTATAATTGTCACTGATGCCTATGTGCCCATTGCTTCTAACCAATGCTACTGCTGCTGTCACCGTTGTCGTTGCTCGTTCTGCTGCTGTTGCTGCTGCTACTGCTGCTGTTGCTGCTGCTGCTGCTGCTGCTGTTGTTGCTGTTGTTGCTGCTGCTGCTGCTGCTGATGTTGCTGTTGCTGCTGCTGCTGTTATTGCTGTTGCTGCTGCTGCTGCTGCTGCTACTGCTGCTGTCGCTGTCGCTGCTGCTGCCTTCACTGCTGGCTCCGTTGCTACTGCTCCTGCTGCTGTTTCTGTTGCATACCTTTCTTTCAGGGTACTACATGTACATTGAGACAAGCGGCCAGTCGTCAGGCGATAAGGCTATCCTCCGTTCACCACAGTACCCAGTCCCCGATACCTTGTGCAAGGTAATCGACTCTCGTACTCTTTTCACTTTGAAGTTGGGCGATTCTGACAGTACTCTGCTATTCTGGGACTCCAAACCCACTCGTTTTTTTCTATTCTGATGTTTGCTTTTATCGTATCCAACACGAGATATGATAACTGTTTTGGGATTTGCAACGGATTTGTGGCCACACACGTGTGTGTGTGTGTGTGTGTGTGTGTGTGTGTGTGCGTGCGCTCGTGCAATTCGTATGTGCACGTGACCATACGTGTTTGTTTGTCTGTCGTGTGTGTTTCTAGTTCTCCTTCTGGTACCATATGTACGGTAGCACTATCGGCACACTTGAGGTGCAGATCAAGGTAAGAAATGACGCCGCATTGTTATTGTTTCTTCAGAATTCTCACTTGTGTAGGGAGCAACCCACTCTTCCCCTACTATCGCCGAAGTCGCACCAACCTCTTCTTCACATTGTTATTGTTATTACAGTGAAACTCCCCAGATCCGGCCGCCCCTAATCCGGGCAATTGTATGCAGGGCACCTTTCTGACCCATCTACGGTCACGAAGATTGGCCTTTCAACGAAAAACGACCCCAAAACCTGTTGGCTGACATAAAAAAATTCACCAAATGTTCGGCGCATATTTATTTTCGGCTATTTTCGGCCTGGGCATTTTTGGCCGAAACATTTTTTGCCGCCGAAATTTTGTTTTGCAAGGTTCAGTGTGACAGTCGACTGTATACAGGCGGCAGCAGTGCAGGCCGAAAAATTGTTGCAGCCGAAATGTGTTTTTGCCCTGGGAGGCCGAAATTTAAATGTGCCGAACATTTATAGCCTTACAGTGCTCCTGTTAGTGTAATTTCACAAATTTTCGGCGTACTTTTATTTTCGGTACTTTCGGTGCGTCTGTTTCATACCTAAAATTTCAATACACCGAACAAACACTAACGCACATAATCCAATAGGGAACTGCTTCTCTGCACCGAAAATTTCTGTTCACCTAACCTAGCCTGTTGCCCTCATACCGAACATATTGAGCACCGAAATTTTCTGAAATTAGAGTATTGTAGAAAGGAAAGGGATGTATGGATTCGAGTTAAGAGTAACTCTCCACCACTGTAACTAGATACTATTATACAGTCAGAAAGTGCAACAACTAGGCACAAAACTGACAGAGTACTGAGACATTCGACGACCCGACACATATGATGACATATGACGTATGTTCGTTTCCTTTCTACACTTATTATTGGCTCGACCTGCGAGTTTCATGTGTTGCACTCGTGTCATTGTCTTTTGTCAGATCGGCTCTACGACACGATCCCTGTGGAAGACGTCTGGTGACCAAGGTGACGTATGGAGGAATGCAAAGGTTCCCCTGGGAACGGTCAGCGGACCATTCACGGTGAGTTCTTTATTATTAATATTTCTGTATTCGCACGATGGTTTACAGTAAGCTATTGAATACTGAACACAAGTAGGTAGTAATTGTATGGGTTGAGTAACAGCCAGGACAATTCAGGAGTAAACGTAACAATTGCAACGAACCTCTTAGCTGATCATGTTGCCGCTGCTGCTGCTGTTGTTGCTGCTGCCGCTGATGTTGCTGCTGCTGCTGCTGCTGCTGTTGCTGCTGCCGCTATCTTGTCTTGTCTGCTCTTCTCTTTTCTTCATGTTGTTGTTATCGTTGTTGGATTGCCGTTCTTCCCTGCACAGCTGAGCATCATCGGCTCGAAGGGAACGAGTTTCACCGGCGACATTGCGATTGACGATCTCGGCTGGGATGCCATCTCCTGCAATTGCGTTCGTAAGTTTTCTTGCCGTATTTCCCGGAGTATAAACCGCACTGGAGTATAAGCCGCTCCCAGATTTTTGGTCATGAAACACAGGCATCTGTCCGATTTGTCACCGTGAACTTAACCATCGTAGCACAAGGCGTGCCGGTTTCTCTTGGCGATTTGGTGGTGTTTCAAGTGTGGCTTATACTCCGGGAAGCAGGGTGCATCGAAGTGAGGATGGGTTTTGATTGCTGCTAGTATTAGCGACTAAGGAAACCCCGGGCGCGTTTCTTACAAACCCCTCTTTTCAGCTTGCTCAGTGAAGTTGCTGTCGTGTGTGTGTGTGTGTGTGTGTGTGTGTGTGTATGTGTGTGTGTGTGTGCGTGTGTGTGCATGCGTGTGTGTGTGTGTGTGTGTGTGTACGTATGTGTGTGTGTGCGTGCGTGCTTGCACACACTTTTTTTTCCCCTTTTGCAGACTGCTCTGTTCCAGCCAACACTGCCTGGACATCCGGCTGGCAAGGTTACACTCAATTCACCGGCGACGACTTTGACTGGACCCGGCGTCAGGGTTCCACGCCATCGTTTGGAACAGGACCCACCCGTGACCATACAACCGGCTCTAGCTCCGGTTAGTGCTAATAATAATTATTATTTTAGAATAACTCGGATACTGAGCCAGTATATATAATTAAAATAGAAGAAATCACATGGAAAGGAGTTATGAAGCAACTGGAGACGTGTTAGGGCTAGGTCTCAGGTCATTGAATGTCTCAATAGCTTGTCATTTTTGTGTCCTGTTATTGCACTTTCTGACTGCTTATTATCTTGTTGTTGTTTGAAATCTTTTATTCTCACGATGGCCTGTGGCCAATAAGAGAAAAATAATTACAGGCACGGGGATCGGATACAGAGAGATCAATGTTTAGCTGCTCGTTGTTGTTGTTGTTGTTGTTGTTGTTGTTGTTGTTGTTGTTGTTGTTGTTGTTGTTGTTATTGTTATTATTCTTTTATTCCACGATGGCATGACGCCAATAAGGTTGTTGTTGTTGTTGTTGTTGTTGTTGTTTTCATGTCGCTGGTTTCTTTGCTTGTTTGCTGCAGGTTGGTATGTGTACATTGAGACCTCCCTGCCACGGAACAGAGGACATGCGGCCGCCATCATCTCGCCATCTTACACACCCACGGTACGTACGAGTACAGACTGTGTGTGTACGGGTGTGTGCGCGCGTGTGTGTGTGTGTGAGTACTAATTCTTCTACAGAGACAGTTAATCTCGTCGGTGTTCTTCTTAAAACAAAGTTTCACTCCATCACGGTAGCCTTACAATGGCATGGATGCCGTGAATGGGATTTTCGGTCTTTGACCACTTTGGTGGTGGGTCTGATCTACTCGCCTCCCACCACTTAGGAGCTACAATTGCGCCTTGATCTATAGAGGGCGGTGGCGCTCCTGCGGATGCGGAAAACTCGGCTGGTGTCCAGCCGAGTCTTGCGGACCGTGAAGTGTTTTCAATGACTGCTACTTGAAAGTTCTCTTCGGACAGTCTTGCAAAGGGTGTTGTGCAGTCTTGTGGGCTGCTCGGTTGTGGTCAACCTGCTGAACGCTGTTTGCTGTTTTCTTCTTCCGATTTTCCTGTGCCCCGTGCAGAAAGGTGGCTGTTCAATGAGCTTCTGGTACCATATGTACGGAGCAACGACCGGTGCGTACAGTGTGTGTGTGTGTGTGCGTGCGTGTGCGTGCGTGCGTGTGTGTGTGTGTGTATGAGCGGAGTCTTCAACGCAATGTGCTCGTGAGAGCAGCAACATGACATTGTACAGCCCGGTACACATGTACTTAGTGTGCGGTTGTAAGTTTTGTTTGACGGTTTGAATTTAGTATCGCAACCGGGAGGACTAGCTGAAGTGACATTGAGTTAAACAATATCAATCGATGGAATGGAGTGTTGTACGAACACTTGTTCGAATCATCCTTTTTCCATCGCTTTTTCTTCTTATATGTAAAATTTTCTCCTTACCCTAAAATTGATGGAATTTACCGAGTTTTTATTATTGCAGGCTACATATGCGTATACGTATACATGTGTTGTGCCCTGATCCCTTCCTGTGCGTACTGTGTGTCTGCGATTGCCGTGTCGTGCCGTGCAGGCACTCTTAACGTCTTCATTCGCGTGGGCGTGAGGCGTGTCAGGCTATGGACGCTGAGCGGCAATCAGGGAAATTCGTGGAAGAACGCCGTGGTCCCGTTCTTTGCCGACGGCGCATACCAGGTTAGTCAACACTGATGATCATGATGATTCTTGCTGTGCAAATAGAAAGTAAAACCTGGTTTAAGCGACCACCCCACGGCGCAAGCAAAAGCGGTCATTAAAGCCAGGTGGTCTTTAGAACCAGGTCCCACAGTGTCTGTGTCGAACTGTCGGTGCATGGAAAAACGGTCGTTAAGAGCAGGTGGTCGCTAAGCCCAGAGGCCGCTTTCACCAGGTTTACTGGAGTTTCAGGCAGCTGAAAGTGCTTTAAGCCGTGTTCATTCGTCTCCGTAACAACGATCTATGTAAAGAAAACGAAAATGTCACTGCGCTTCATCTAACACCGTCAATTGCGAGAAATTACGAGCCAGGCACACGACACTAAACCACGAATCATCATACGACTGAGGACACGTCTGAACTTGACAACAGCGGATGCTTGAACACCGCCAATATCTTCTTGGCATCACCGTCTTCATCGTCCTCGCCAACACCAGCCTGATCCTCCTCATCCCCACCACCACCACCATCGCAATCCTCATCATGCCTCTCATCGTCCCCGCCTGCTCTCGCACTCTTTCTATAAGTCACACTCACCCATCTTGGGGGTTATCGCAAAAAGTTTCTGTCATCCCTGAAACGAACATCGTTCCTTTCGTACTCGGACCCTCCCCCCTCCCTCCCTCCTCCCTCCCTCCTCCCTCCCTCCTCCCTCCTTCCCTCCTCCCTCCCTCCCTCCTCCTCCCCTCCCTCCTCCCTCCCCTCCCTCCTCCCTCCCTCCCTCCCCTCCCTCTGAAACGAACACAGCTTGCTATGCTGGACGATGGAAATCGCATGCATGTACATGTCATATGCACAGTGTCGGTGCGATTTTGACTCTCACCCCTCCCCCCCCCCCCCCAAACGAATCATGTTCATTTTGGGAACGACAAAATACATTTGCGACGACCCCTTACCAATGCATTTTTTTTACATATTCTGTAGATGGAGTTCCAAGGCATAACTGGAACCAGCTTCACTGGAGACATCGCTCTGGACGACATCACCTTCAACACCAGCTGTTGCCAGGGTATGTGCATGTGTGTGTGTATACAAGTATTCCTGTTTGTGTGTGTATGTGTGTGTGGGGGGGGGGGCAGCACCTCCCTGTTTTTATTTTATAGAATGCCTTGTCTCTTTCGGCAAGACCAGCAATGGCTTGCAAAGTTATTTTTTGCCTCATTACGCTCCCCGTTCGATCCGGGGATGACGGGACCCCTTCCTCTTCTGCCAGTCTTCATGCATTGATCTTCCTCTCACTAATTCACTTTCTTTCTCTGTTTATTCATTCTTGTTCTATTTGTGTCTGTCTGTTTGTCTGTTTCGTTTCTCCCCGGTGGTCGCATGGCTGTCGTGTGTGCTTGCTTTTGCCTGGTGCAGTCACCAACAACCCAGTCACCACCGGTAAGTGTATTTGCCTGTATGTGTGTGTGTGTATGTGTGTGTATGTGTGTGTGTGTGTGTGTGTGTGCGTGTGTGTATATATATGTGCGTGCGTGTGTGCATGTGCGTGCGCGTGCACATACGTGACCTTGCATGACTATACATTGCACGTGTGTGCATGCCCATGGCTCTGAGGTAGTGCATCATTCGCGAGTGATTTGATCAGCGCCCTGCAGTACATGTATCTATGCCGGAACAGTGACACACGCAGTCGTTAGATGTGTGCAGCCGACACGCTTAGTTCTGTGACTGGAACAGCAGCACACCCTGTCCCCTTTTGTCAGTCTCTCATTCTGTGATAGCTCTCCTCGTCTCCATTGCCTGGAGTGTGTGTGTGTGTGAGGGGAGGGGAGGGGGGGGGGGGGGCGGGGGGGGGGGGGTGCTGGTCACCCAGTGTGTTCAGCGTTGTGATAGCTGTTTGCTTCTGTTTCCCCTGCGATAAATACGCGCTGTGTAAACTGGTGCTTGTGGCATACGGGTTGTGCGGTTACATCAGCAGTTGAGATGCTTTGGCCAAATAATTGCGTCACTCAGATACCCTAAGTTTGAAGACTATGCCATTAGTCATGAGATGGGGTTGTTATGCACGAGGCCATTATTCATGAGCTTGACTTCATGCCGCCTATAAAGTACAGATATTATGACTCATTGAGGTGCGTTTTACCGAAGTTTCACTGTGGACACTCTATAGCAATCATGCACTCAACCCGAACCCGTCGGCCCGGGCAGAGTTGGTCATTGGATTCTAACGCGTTTGTTTGTTTCTGCCGTATCTTATCTTCCGTGTGTCCCTCCTGTCTCCTTGCAGCTCCTAGCACCACTGCATCACGTGAGTTCATGCAACTCTTTGTCGGGCTTTGAACATCGAAGTGCCGCACCGTCATCTCCTCATGCGGCGACATTGTGTTTTCGAGTCGATTAGTCTGAGCTGTAATCGAGCGTGTGAACCCTGAACCAGTCTGT
>NC_088655.1:23642575-23652575 GCF_964019385.1 Sycon ciliatum | reverse complement strand
ACTATCCTTTGAGTCAACAGAAGACAGCGTGACACTTTTTGGTGTTCAAATCGTGTCATGGATGAAATGTTGATGTGGTCTTGTCATCACCCCTGTGCCTCAATGGCTTTCATCTGCCCATCTGTGTGTACGCGCACATACACGCATGCACGCATACACGCACACACGCACGCACACACACACACACACACACACACACACATACACACACACACACACACACACACACACACACATGTGCACGCCCTCCTTCCCCCTCCACACACACACATTCATGTCCACACACTGATCATTTACTCTCGCTGCTCTTTCGTCTTTGCGTGTACACCACAGCATGCACGGCTGGTGTGACGACATTCGACAATGGCTGGCAGAACTACACCCAGCTGACTAACGGAACTCTGCTCTATACACGCAGGACTGGTGGCACTCCATCATCCGGTACAGGTCCACCTGGTGACCACACGTCCGGTAAGGCCAGATCACGGGACAAACACAACTATTGAATTCTCCAGAGTATAAGCTGCATTGGAGTATAAGCTGCATTGGAGTATAAACCGCACTGGAGTATAAGCCACATAGGAGTATAAGCCACACTGGAGTATAAGCCACACTGGAGTATAAGCCGCACTGGAGTATAAGCCACACTGGAGTATAAGCTGCATATAATAGAGTGGTTTCACATCGTTGAGTCATGTGACTAAACTTGTGCAGAAAGTGATCATGTCATGTGACCAGTGGGACCAACATGGCCGGCGTCATGTGACACATAGATGCAGGGTTTTGTGTGGTGTTGGAACCAACATGGCTGTCCTGTATGGTCATGTGATAGCTGTGAAACCACTGTCTAGACTGATGGAACGCTGTGGCCTCCGGTGTTTTTTTGTTTTTGTTTTTGACTACTAACACAGCCCTACTGGAAAACAGGTGGGGAACAAAAAGAAACGAGGAAAAGGACAAAACAAAGGTTCTGCTCTGTTCTGCTGTGTTCTGCTGTGTTCTGCTGTGCTCATAGGCTCCGGCTACTACCTGTACATTGAGGTGAGTAGCGGGCGGAGGGGAACTGCCACTCTGCTCTCGCCGTGGTACGTGGCCGTCAACAGCCTCTGCACAGTGTCCTTCTGGTAAGTGTCCCGCTGCTGCACAGTGTCCTTCTGGTAAGTGTCCCGCTGCTGCACAGTGTCCTTCTCGTAAGTGTCCTTCTGCACAGTGTCCTGCCGCTTCACCAACATATTGTGTCATCTCCGATTCTCTGTCATACGTGTAGGATGGCTGGTGCTCGTCTTCATGGTCATTATCTGCATGCTGAATCCAGCCCCCCCCCCACCCCCCGTGCCCCTGCAGGCTGCGCGCCTGATTCCCTAGCAGCACACACACACACAGGCGCGTACACACACACACACACACACCACTCTGCGTACTCGAGCGAGTGGAGTGTCGATTCTCACCCACCATCATAATCTAAAGCGTTTCTTTTCCGAATTTTCTGCACGCTCAGGTATCACATGCAAGGTACTGCCACGGGCACACTGAACGTCTACGAAGAAGCTCCAGGCATCACTTACAGCCTCTTCTCCAAGAGAGGTAGCCAGGGAGCAAGCTGGATACAGGCCTCCGCCACGCTGAGCACTCCGCTGAACAGTCGCTTCCGCGTAAGTGTGTGTGGGGGGGGTGTAAGTGTGTGTAAATGTGTGTGTGTGTGGGGGGGGGGGGGTGCATGCGCGTGTATGTGTGTGTGGTTGTGTGTGTGTGTGTGTGTGTGTGTGTGTGTGTGTGTGTGTGTGTGTGTGTGTGTGTGTGTGTGTGTGTGTGTGTGTGTGTGAGTGTTCAATAGAGCCCAATGAGCAGTCTCCGGTACAAATGCAAGACGCAGTAGAAGCAACGATGTGCTGACCACTCCGAAAATCAATCCCAACCGAAATTTTCCGGTTTTACATTACAGGTGCGTTATCCTGGGCTTTGTGCGTATGTTTGTTCGCTGTCATTGTGTTTAGTTGGTGTTCCAGGCAACGCATCTCTCTAGCGGCTTCACCGGTGATATTGCCCTGGACGACATCGCCTTTGACAACAAGAAGTGTTGCGAAGGTAGGACCGCGTACCGCATTTCCCACGAGTATAAGTTGTACTCGATTTAATATAAGTCGCACCCCCATTTTCAGGTTTGAGCCAAATTGTTGTGACATAATTATTCACTTCAGTAGTACAGTCAAATCCCGCCAGAGCGCCCCTACCTCCGCCACCCTTCGAGTAGGTCCAGGTGGGGGAGGGGCAGATGAGCGAGTCCTACTCGCCGCATTCGGTACTGCATGAAAAAGTATTGGCCCTACGAAAACTGTGCGTGCATCTCGTACACCGATCAACGGTCAAGAGCAGGGAATCATACAGACCTGTCAAAACCCAGGATTTGTGAGATCCCTGATCAAGAGGGTGTGACCTGCTGCGTACATTTCCAACCGGGTCGAGCACGGTACGGCATCACACTTCACAGAGCCATACGATGATTCTCACTTCCCTGACAAGAAGTCAGAGAGGGGCGCATAGGAGAGACGGGGCGCTCTGGCTTTATTTTACGGTACTAGCAAGTCATGCTCTGATTGTAAGTCGCACCCTATTTTTATTCTTGAAATTTAGTGTAAAGAAGGTGCGACTTTTATTCGGGGAGTCACTGTTTCTTACGTGGCTCGGTACTGTGGCGTTTGGCACGGCCTCCGCGCACCTCTCATCTGCTATTTTCAGTCCATTCATCCGAAACTGGCGTCCTAACTGTTTGATGTATCCCGTCTCGCGTACAGAGTCTGGGTAGAACGCCCGCAGGGGTAGAACTCCCCCAGGGGTAGAACTCACCCAGGGGTAGAACTCCCCCAGGGGTAGAACTTTCCCCGGGTAGACCACCCCAGGGGTAGAACACCCACAGGAGTAGAACTCCCCCAGGGGTAGAACTTCCCCAGGGGTAGAACTTTCCCTGGGGTAGACCACCCCCAGGGGTAGAACTACCCCAGGAGTAGAACTCCCCCAGGAGTAGAACTTCCCCAGGGTAGAACTCCCCCAGGGGTAGAACTCCCCCAGGGGTAGAACTCTCCCAGGGGTAGAACTCCCCCAGGGGTAGAACTCCCCAGGAGTAGAACTCCCCAGGGGTAGAACACCCCCAGGTCTGAGTGGGACCCCAGCTCGACTGCTGTATTGTTTTTTCTTTCTTTTCTTTTCTCTCCTATAGTGTGCTCTTTCCAGAGAGCAGCCGTCAATTTCGATTCAGGCCTGCAAGGCTTCGTTCAGGACAGGACGGATAACTTTGATTGGACCCGGGACAACGCCGGCACACCGTCGTTCAACACCGGGCCCACTAACGACCACACTCTGGGAACTGCTGCAGGTGAGAACAGGGTCGCGTATGCCAGCATACTTGCCAACCACATCGTTGGCACATCGCCCCCTACTCCCCTTTGTCTTGTCTTGTATTTATTTAAACAGGATTATCCAAAATGAACTAGCAACCAATCACCGGAGAAAACCTTTTTGGAGACACCAAATCGTTCCTTGATCATGTTTGTATGACTACAATGTACATGCATGACATCATAGAATGACTGAGCACTTTATCTTATTCATAGTTTCAATTATCAGACAACGTTCATTGGTTCGAGGCAACAGCTAATGTATTCGGGGCAGGTCGCCGCAGCTCGAACTCGTCTGGCTTTCGTTTTGCTGTTGTCGTCGTCGTTGTCGTTTCTCTCCCGCAGGCTACTACATGTACACGGAGACGTCCGGCCGGCCCGTCAACCAGGTCGCCAGGCTGATCTCGCCGCGCTACGGCCCGCCCGACCAGGCCGGCTGCGCCGTCACCTTCTGGTACAACATGTTCGGCGCGGCCATGGGAACGCTGCGCGTCAAGGCCGTGCCCGTCCTGACCAACTTCAGCGTCACCGAGCAGGTGCTGTGGACGCTGTCCGGCAACCAGGGGGCCGGCTGGAAGAAGGCCACCACCAAACCTATCACCATGTATACCGCTTACAATGTAAGTTTATTTTATTCCCCCCCCCCCCCCCGTGGCTGGCTATAAAAACCCTGCAATCGCCACGCAAAGTGGTCATTGGCTACCCCAGCCATGTATTGCTTGGAATAAAATAAAAAAACATTCCCGTAGCCGTGCAAAAGACGTTACTTCAGTAACGTCTGGTGCTAGCCAGGGTCCACACCGCTGTATTTTTTCTCCTTTTTAGTTTTTATCCATAGCATCCTGATGATGGCAATTTGCCGAAACGCCGAAAATAATTCTGTGAAATGAGTTGTGGACTTGCAATGCCCAGGGAAAGAGCTTGTGTGCTCGCCACTTCTATTTTTTTATACATGATACAACATTGAAAAAAGCAAAGCAAAGACGATGATACTTATTGTGCAACTATTATTAAACTCGTAAAACAAGCATCATGCAAGCTGTCTATTCAATATGCACTTCCGCCACTCCAAGTGCGGCGGACTGATCATTCGAACCCACACTGGGGTGGCCATGCAGCGCGAGTTGCTTCCGACTCACGGTTCGTGGTGTGTGTGTGTGTGCACGTTTACTTGTTTGTCTGAGCAGACACTACTTATAAAGTACAGCGTGGCCTCGCTATCTGACTCCCTCGTTAATGACTTTGTAATTGTGCCTTATTGTTTTTTGTTTTTTTTGCTTTAAATTTGTCTTTTATTCTTTTGTGAATGCACAGCTCGTAATTGAGGGTGTCGTGGGTACTTCGTTCACCAGCGACATGGCAATTGATGACATCTCTATGCCCAAGACCTGTTGCAAAGGTGTGATGATCCTGGCATGGCATTACATAGACACAGAGACAGAGACAGACACAGACGCAGACAGAGAGAGACAGTGGAGAGACAGTGGAGAGACAGAGGCTCTGATGCATTGTTTGGTCCGGTATATTATTACAGTCCGGACCCAGGTTATGCAAACCCTGCCTTTCAGAACCTTGTCACCCTGGGTTATCCAAGCCCCGGGTTTCCAAACCCTGGGTTATTCGAGCTCAGGGTTATCCGAGCCCAGGGTTTTCCGAGCCCAGGGTTATCCGAGCCCAGGGCTATCCGAGCCCCAGCTTATCCGAGCCCAGGGTTATCCGAGCCCAGGGTTATCCGAACCCCGGGTTTCCAAACCCCGGCTTAACCGAGCCCAGGGTTATCCAAGCCCCGGGTTTCCAAACCCCGGCTTATCCGAGGTACTGATGTAGTTGTGCGTGTTTTGTTCTGTTATTTTCTGTTGTCCAGTGTCTGTTATTACTTGTAGTTCGACTGAGTGGCGGTGCGCTAACCTGGTCAACTGTATTCCTCTCACGTCTCGCTGCGATCTGAAGAACGACTGTCCGGATAATAGCGACGAAGTCAACTGCAGTAAGTCACCACTCCGCTGCTGCATGGTGTTATACCGGACGTACCTCTCTCTCCCATAAACACGCACTCACGCACGCACGCATGCACACACGCACGCATCCATGCACACACACACACATGCACACACACACACACACACACACACACACACACACACACACACACACACATGCACACTGACGTTACTGGCGCATGAACAGTACAACCGTATTCTCCAGAGTACATGTGTACGACACACTGGAGTATAAGCCGTACCCTGATTTTTGACACACGGATATCTACCCTGTATTTGACGATTTATTTGACAATCGTAGTATAAGCCGCACTGACTTTTTCTGGGTGAATCCCGAGTGTTTAAAGTGCGGCTCCGGAAAAGACACTAGTTTACTCACTGCTGCAGGTTTACCGGAAAACGTTCACAGCATTCTGCCACTGTTGTTGACTGCGGCCTTTCGGTACTTTTCTGTGTGCACGTGCGTGCGCGTGTGTGTGTGTGTGTGTGTGCGTGCGTGCGTGCGTGCGTGCGTGCGTGCGTGTGTGCGTGTGTTCAGCTTGTGCTAGCGGAGTTGCTGGCATTGCTCCATTTGACTTTGAGACCGGCAACATGGGATTTCTGCAGCTGAACTCTTCATTTGATAACTTTGATTGGACACGCACGCGTGGCTCCACTACGTCCGGCTCCACCGGTCCCACAACCGATCACACCTTGAAAAGCACTCTGGGTAGGTACTGTTGTTGTCAGTACTGCTGTTGCTGCTGTTGTGTGCTGCTGTTGTGTGCTGCTGTTGTGTGCTGCTATTGTGTGCTGCTGTTGTGTGTTGCTGTTGTGTGTTGCTGCTGCTGTTGTGTGCTGCTTCTGGTGCTGCTGTTGTGTGCTGCCATTGTGTGCTGCTGTTGTGTGTTGCTGCTGCTGTTGCTGCTGCTGCTGATTCTGCTGCGGCTGTTGTGTGTTGTTTCTGGGGCTACTGCGACCGCGACTTTCTGTTTGTGCTGTTGCTGCTGCTGCTGCTGTTGCTGCTGCTGCTGTTGCTGGTGCTGCTGTTGGTGTTGCTTCACTGCTGCAGAAAAGCTGTGTTAGCACGAGCACCATTATGTGAACTTCCCGCCTTTAGTGGCCGGGGAATGTGTCTAACGATTCCCAAATTAGCTGGAAATACTGAGCCACCCTAGTAAACATTCCTTACTCTGTGTTGCTGGGAATCTTTTCTCTTGGCCTCTAGGGATGTCAGGCAGTTCAGACGTTGCTGTTACAGGTATATGCTGATACCAATGTGTGTGTGTGTGTGTGCGTGCGTGCGTGCACGCGTGCGTGTGTGTGCGCGTGGGAGGGGGGTGCATGCGTGCGTGTGTGCGTGTGCATGCGTGTGTGTGCATGTGTATGCGTGTGTTCATGTCTGTTTGTGTGTTCAGGCTACTACTACTACATCGAGACGTCTTCCCCACGTAGTAACGGCGACAATGCCATTATGGTTTCTCCATGGATTCTGCCCATCAGTCCCGTCGGTGCAAGACCATGCACTATGGATATTTGGTAAGTAGTGGGGCTGAGGAGCCTTGTTGCTTTCTGCTACGATATCTTACTAAGAAAGAGCCTTATGGCTGTCTACTACGCTATCTTAAAGGAGCCATGTTGCTATCTGCAACGATATCTTAAAAGAGCCTTGTTGCTGTCTGCAACGATATCTTCAAGGAGCTTTGTTGCTGTCTGCAACGATATCTTAAAGGAGCCTTGTTGCTGTCTGCAACGATATCTTAAAGGAGCCTTGTTGCTGTCTGCAACGATATCTTAAAGGAGCCTTGTTGCTGTCTGCAACGATATCTTAAAGGAGCCTTGTTGCTGTCTGCAACGATATCTTAAAGGAGCCTTGTTGCTGTCTGCCATGATATCTTAACCAGTTTATAATGCATAGAAACTACACGCCCTCCGTGTTGATCGTATGGCGCAGAGTGTAACATGACTGGAAGTAGAATGCATCAAAAACCGTTCTTGTTAATACAATAATTATGTGATTATCTAAAGCTTAACCGATGGAACGTATGCATCAACTTCCCCGCATATTTAAATAGGTTTTTGCGGGGCAAGTCCACTACAAGCGCACACACCTTGGTACCAGCTCTGCATAGAATGTCATGAACTAAGTATACAATAAAACCTGTCAAGGCCACCACTCGGAGAAGGCGACCATCTGTCCTAGAAGACCACTGAAACCAGGACCCAAGGGATGCTCTTTCCAGTCTAATGACCCTGGATAAGGAGACCACCTGGTAACAGAGACCACCTTGTGAAGGTCCCTTGAGCGGTCGTCTTAGACAGGTTTCACTGTATACGAAGTGAGCACTGAGAGAAGTCAGAAGGAAAAAAAGACTGAACACTCTCGTAGAAAGGAAGTGCACTAGGAGAGGTGGCATCCTCACCTTCTCTGCGCTGCTGTGGTCTTTATTTTACCGGAGGATGCACCCAGTGTGCTGACAGTGCTCAGCACCGCGGAGGCAGAGGTGTGGTCTATATTTTATAAAGTTTTGATTTGAAGTTTTTTTGGCTTTCGTTTGAAAATCTTTTTAATGCACATGCATTTTCCTGATCTCTTCTTCAGTGTATGTTGTATTGCATTTTAATCCGTTGTGTTAATTTGTGGCCGTAAAAGAGTTTTTTTGTTGTGTGTTCCTCAGGCTCCACATGTACGGCGCCACAATCAACCAATTTAACATGTACATTCAGGTTCCTGGAGGTGCGTTGAATGCTACAAGTCTGTTGAGTATGAGTGGCAACCAAGGAAACCTCTGGTTTAAGAGAACCGTCACGATCCCAGCGACCATCAAGACCAACTTCAGGGTACGCTCTCAACGTGTGCGTGTGGGCGTGCGTGTGTGTGTGTGCGTGTGCGTGTGTGTGTGTGTGCACGTGTGCATGTGCGTGTGTGGGTGCGTGAGTGTGTGTCTGTCTGCTGTTCGTCTCTTTGTCTACGTGGCTCCAGCATGGGCAGATTGAGTTTAGCAGCAGGGATGATGATGATGTTGTTGTTGTTGTTGTTGTTGTTGTTGTTGTTGTTGTTGTTGTTTGTAGATTGTCCTCCAAGGCACGCGTGGCGGTAGCTTCACGGGTGATATCGCCATCGACGACATCACCTTCTCCTGGACATGCTGCTCCAGTAAGCCCCTCCCACCCTGTTACCTTGGAGACCCCACCCTGTTACCTTGGAGACCCCACCATGTTACCTTGGAGACCCATCATGTTACCTTGGAGACCCCACCCTGTTACCTTGGAGACCCACCCTGTTACCTTGGAGACCCCACCCTGTTACCTTGGAGACCCACCATATTACCTTGGAGATCCCATCATGTTACCTTGGTAACCCCACCCTGTTACCTTGGAGATACCACCATGTTGCCTTGGAGACCCCTCCCCGTCACCCTGGAAACCAGTGCATTCTTTTGCGTGGCATGACTGTCGGAATATTCAAGTTACTGTGCTCGGAAAGACGCAAGTTTTTAACTCTGTTCGTCGGAATAGTAAAGCATACCTTCCCTGGGAGAGTCCTGGACCGACCCACTACATGCAGGCTTGCCTGTTCTTGTATACATTGGGTCGATTACATTGTATACAAATCCTGTGAATAATCCTGCAGGTAGCATCCGCATGCAGGCATTTCTGTGCTGAAAACATGTTTGTATGTGTATGTCTGTCTGTCTGTCTGTCTCTCTGTCTGTCTGTCTCTCTGTCTGTCTGTCTCTGTCTGTCTGTCTGTCTGTCTGTCTGTCTGTCTCTCTGCCTCTGTCCGTCCGTCTGTCTGTGGTTGTTTCCTCTCGCAGAGGGTGTTGTTCCTCCTCCACCATCTCCCACACGTAAGTAAAGCGTTACACGTGCACTCTGTTCGCGCTTGGTAACAGACACCCGTCACGAGCACATCTCCAACTGTTCTGCTGTGCAGTAGTTTGCAATGCCTATCGCCATTGTTTATTCGCAGCCTGTTTTTGTCAGCTGCGAAGATGTTGGCATGACTAATCTTATCCTGAATACATGTACTTGGTTGGTGAGCTAAGGAAAATATTAATTGGAAACATAGAAAATGATGGGGCGCAAGTTATGCGTTAGTTATGCGTAAGAACAATCTGGTTTAGTCGGTGGACTCTAAAGCATAACTTGTGCCCCACCGTTTCCCATGTTTCCGTTTAATCTTATCGTGAATGCTTG
The DNA here is from genome assembly GCF_964019385.1 of Sycon ciliatum. Classification (NCBI taxonomy): domain Eukaryota; kingdom Metazoa; phylum Porifera; class Calcarea; order Leucosolenida; family Sycettidae; genus Sycon; species Sycon ciliatum. The sequence continues at coordinate 23,643,004 of NC_088655.1, read as the reverse complement.
ATTGAGCCAGGGCGGAGAGCTCAGAGCAGCTTGCCTTGGTGCGGAGGATTCTGTTTGTTTTCACCGGCGTCCCACTGGCAATCGGGTGATCGGATCATTGCTTCGCTGATAAATTCGGGTTCAGCAGTACAGTGTCGCTGCAAAACGGTATCGGCAGGGTGAGCGGAATTAGTCTCTCCAAGGCGAGTGTTCTGCATGGTAGCATACCTTGTGAGTTCCTTTTGGGGACAGGGAAGAAGGCATTTTATTTACTTGTACTGTGCGTGTGTGTTGTGCTTGTGTGCTGTGTATGCATGCGTGTGTGTGTGCTGTGTATGCATGCGCGATGCTGTTATTCTCCTTCTTCCTCTTCATCACCGTTTGTTCGGTTCGTTTGAATAGCCACGCCGATTTCAAGTAAGTCGTGAGATCAGGAAGCGTCTGCTTACA
>NC_088655.1:23625075-23635075 GCF_964019385.1 Sycon ciliatum | reverse complement strand
GCCGTCATGAGCACTCCGTTCTTCAACCCGCCGACGGGCCTGGGCTGCAACGTGCGCTTCGCCTACAGCATGTACGGCGCCACCATCGGCAGCATGACGGTGAGTCCTTGGTGTCGGGCAGCAGCACGGCAGTGATGTGTTCCTGCTGTGCCTGCGTCATATGAAACAGGTCACATGACAAGGCACTTGTGTGTGTGTGTATGTGTTGGTAGTTGTCATGGAAACCAGTCACATGAGACAGGTCACATGACAAGGCACTTGTGTGTGTGTGTGTGTGTGTGTTGGTAGTTTTCATGGAAACCAGTCACATGAACTTATTCTATCTCACACGCACCCTCGCACGCACGCACGCACACACACACACACACACACACACACACACACACACACACACACACACACACACATCAGACCTCAGACGTGCCCATCGCGGAAACACACACACACACACACACACACACACTATCTCTCTCTCTCTCACTCACTCACTCACTCACTCACTCACTCTCTCTCTCATGCATGTGCAACTATGTGTTCGTTACTTGTTTGTAGGTGACGGCAGTGGACAAAGCCAACAAGGCCACTCAGCTATGGACATTGTCGGGCAACCAGGGACAAGGCTGGAAGTTTGCACAGGTCGCAATCTCTCTCACAACAACTTTCCGGGTAAGTGTTACGTTTCCCATGACCAATGTCTAGACCACTATAATAATATATTTATATTATTATAGTGGTCTACCCTCGTTAGCAGACAACCCGGGGGAGGGTGGGGTGGGGGGTTCAAAATTTGAGTCTTATAACGAGTATTATCTACTAGTATCCAGACTTGTGTGTACATGTTTCAGGCGTCAGGGGATTTTGTATCGTTGTCTACTAATGAGATTTGTCTTGTAACCGACGCCATACTAACGAGGGTAGACAGTTACTATGGATACATATCTTGGTCATGTGACTAAACTTGGTATGTTGGTCATGTGACTAAACTTGGTATCTTGGTCATGTGACTAAACTTGGTATCTTGGTAATGTGACTAAACTTGGTATCTTGGTCATGTGACTAAACTTGGTATCTTGGGCATGTGACTAAACTTGGTGTAGAAAGTGATCATGTCATGTGGACAGTGTCGCCAACATGGCCGACGTCATGTGACCCGTACGAGATGCAGGGGGTCGAGTGGAGCTGGAACCAACATGGCATGCATGTGTGTGTGTGTGTGTGTGTGTGTGTGTGTGTGTATTTGTGTGCGCAAGTGCACGTGTGTGTGCGTGTCCATATCAATTTGTGTGCATGTGCACGTGTTCCTGTCTGCAGCTTGACTTCCGCGCCACCCGCGGCACCAGCTTCACTGGGGACATTGCCATCGACGACATCAGCTACACATCGGCCTGCGGCTGTCTCGCCAACGTCACGTGCACCTCGACACAGTTCGCCTGCAAGTACAACTGCATTGACAAGAAACGCCGCTGCGACTACAACGTCGACTGCCTCGGCGACAACTCCGACGAGCAGAACTGCGGTGAGATTTGGCACACAAAGTGTAGTTACCTTGGCAACATGACAGTGCTTAATGAGTTACCGTGCCAATTTCTCGAGCCGAGGAATACCGTATAAGTACAAATTTTCGTTCACGAAATCTTTTTTCGTTAAATCACTCCACCAGCAGGCTTGTTACGTACTAAATTTCGCTTTTTGGGCGAGGTCTGTCACCCCGAACTTTTCAGAAAAAAACCTTAGTTTGGTGCAAACTTGAGTTATCTCGTGCCCCCTAACGAATATAGCGAAAGTTAATTTTATTTCCCGTAGCTATGCAGAAGACGTTACTTCAGTAACGTCTGGCGCTAGCCAGGGTCCACACAGCTTTAATTTGGTGTTTGTTTGTTTGTGTCACGCCTGGCGCTATCCCGTCTGTGTCCCGTACCGTACCGTACCATCAAAGACAGCTGGCCACAAACAGCTGGCCACAACATTCGAATAGGGCTTTCAAACGCAAGATGATAACGTGAAGCAACTTGGAAGAATGAGTATGAATGCGAAGTGTATCGGGGAATGCATGTAGGGCGATAGTGCGGGTTCGAATCCCAGGTTATGCCTTTGAAAAAATAGGAGAATTGAAAAATTTATATCATCCTCATGCTTTTTTTTGCCTAGGTCATCAAGGCGGTTGACGGTGTCGTATTACCCTTGACCGTACCTGCCCCGTACTGTACCGTACCATCAAAGACGGCTGGCCACAATATTCAAATAGGGCTTTGAAATGCAAGATCATAACGTGAAGCAACTTGGAAGAATTAGTATGTATGCGAAGTGTATCGGGGGATGCATGCAGGGCGATAGTGCGGGTTCGAATTCCAGGCTATGTCTGGAGAAAAAAATAGGAGAAAATTTATAAGAAAATTTATAACATCCCTATGCCCTTTTTGTCTAGGTCATCAAGGCAAAAAAACATAGCGTAGGGCCCTGAGCTTCCAAGCTCTCTCGTTCCGAACGAAAATTTGTACTTATCTATGCTTGTCAGTTTGAGCACTCTGGCAAGGTACGTTCGGGCCTGATTGGAAATGTTTATTTCCATTGCTGTCAGGTTCGGCCTCATTTCCTTTGTGCTGAGCTGACGAGTCCACAAAGGACGAAACAGTTCTGTCCGCAGATTGACTACTTATACAGTGCATAGCTAACCAAACCACCAGACAAGTCTGACTCCTGGATTTCCCAACAGTGCTGGAGTTATCTGGTTGTTAGCTTGGTGCACCGCTCACTTCCTTTCTTGCCTGGTTGCCGTTCACTTGATGCAGTTTATGAAGTCAATAGCTTGTTCGTCAATGTTTACCAACGAATGCTTCTTCTGGGGTCTGCCCAGATATCCATTGCAAAGTGTGTGGACTGTTTTCCTGCAATTTTTTTCACTTCTCTCTCTCTCTCTCTTTCCCTTTCTCTTTCCCTCTCTTTCTCTGTCTTGTCTTCATCGCTGTTGTTGCACACAGACACCCAGTGTCCATATGGACGAAACGGACAGAGCTTCGAGAATGGTATGTATCCGTTTGTAGTTGCATCGAACGGCGACATCCCGTGGAACATTCGACGTGGATCCACTCCGAGTGGGTCAACCGGGCCGACCAATGACCATACTCTTGGAACAACTCAGGGTAAGCAGTCCAAGTCACTTTGTATGTGTGTGGGTGTGGGTGTGGTTGTGGGCATGGGTGTGTGTTGGGGGGGGGGGGGGGGTTGCTCGTATATTTTCGTGCATGTGAACGTATCAGTGTGTGTCTGTGGTTGCCTTGCGAGATCAAAGAGTTGGCGTACCGCACTTTTATGTACAAGCTTATGCACGTACACACACAGGCACGCATGCACATACACACGCACACACACACACACACACACACACACACACACACACACACACACACACACACACACACACACATGCACACACACACACACACACACACACACACACACACACACACTTTGCTGACCCATTTTTTTTCCACCTCCAGGCACCTACTTGTACATTGAGGCTAGCTCTCCCACCTCGACAGGTGACAAGGCAATTCTCCAATCTCAGTATTACTACGCTAAACCCAAGGGCCCCAGCTGCTATCTGCGATTCTGGTACAACATGTATGGTGGCACCATTGGCACTCTGATCGTCAACATCATGAACTCCAGAACACGTAAGTGGTTTTCAGCATGTACACACGCGTGCACACACACGCTCACATGAACACACGTACGCACACGCGCGCGCACACACACACACGCGCACACACCTGGCCCGATAGCCATTATCACCGCCACTGCCTCTACACTAGCCAGGACAACTCTCTCTTGCACGCTTCCATCTCTTATTGGCCACTACTGGTCGTCGCGAAAATACAGATTTGAAAGTGCCAAAGAGACATCGACTGTGAAGACTCTCTAGTACACCGAGTTGCTCCTTAAGTACTCATTGCTGGTTAACCTACAGTGATAGCAGCTGAAACCCGACCCTCTGGGCCTGATTTTCGCGTTCGAGTGCAGCACCAATTCTAGCGGTCTCTATTTTTTTGTTTTTTTAGAACACAGAGGCTCCACTGCAGCCAATTCATATTATGATCAGTCAACACCACTGCACGAAGGTCGTTGACTCTGCAAATTGTATGCCGGAATTGTCCTCGCTGTGGTGATGGTGGTGCGAGTGCAGAAATGTGCAGCGTCAACGACCTTTGTGTAGTTATGGTAACTAATCTCTATGTTTGTAGTGTTACAATCCCATGCTGGGTGTTAGCAATGTGAGCGCACCGCTCCAGGGGTCTGATTTCCGTCGCCAGCACTTTAGTTCACTGCGTACGGGCAGCATGTGCAGAGACGGTATAGCGAACATTCGATTCCACTCCGTGTTCTCTGTCGTTGTCGGTCGTCTCAGGGGCTAACATTACTGCATGGACGAAATCCGGCAACCAAGGTCAAGGCTGGAAGCTGGGAGAAATCCCGTTGCCGCAGGGAACCTACAACTATGACTTCCAGGTATGTTTGTTGCAGGGTCTTGTTTGTGTGTGTGTGGGGGGGGGGGGGCTGGGTCTTGGTCTGGGTTTGTGTGCGTGCGTGTGTGTTTGTGGGCGTGTGCATGTGTGTGTGCATGCCTGTGCGTGTGTGTGTGTGTGTGTGTGTGTGTGTGTGTGTGTGTGTGTGACTTTTCTTTCATTCTCCTGGGTGGTTACCAACAGCCAGTGTATGCTGGAGTATGTGGTGTGGTGTGTGTGTAGAAAAAAATGGAAAAATGAAAAATAGGGATTCACTGGCCAGAAAAAGTCACTTCAAACAGCTGTGTGGTGGATACCAGGCTAAAAATAGTGGCGGTCAATTCATCAGCCTTGCAAGCTGTTGAATGGTGTAATCCCAGCACAAGTTGCTATGTCTGACGTAGCTGTTCGCTATCATCACTTCCGCGATGGGCATGTCTGAGGCCTGAGCCTTGTGTGTGTGTGTGTGTGTGTGTGTGTGTGTGTGTGTGTGTGTGTTCATGCGGTCATGCGGCCATGCGGTCATGTGTTGATGTGTGCTTGCTTGTGTGTGTGCGTGCGTTCATGTGTGCGTGTTAAAGAGTGTCCACTTTCTTGTGTGTGTGTGTGTGTTGTTGTTGTTGTTGTTGTTGTTGTTGTTGTTGTTGTTGTTGTTGTTGTTGTTGTTGTTGTTGTTGTTGTTGTTGTTGTTGTTGTTGTTGTTGTTGTTGTTGTTGTTGTTGTTGTTGTTGTTGTTGTTGTTGTTGTTGTTGTTGTTGTTGTTGTTGTTGTTGTTGTTGTTATTCTGCAGGTGATGTTCGTTGCCATTCGGGGTACTGGCTTTGCCGGCGACATTGCTATTGACGATATCTCCTTCACCGACGACTGTGGTTGTGCAAGTACGTCCTGTGCCTGTGTTGTGTTGTGTTGTGTTGTGTTGTGTTGTGTTGTGTTGTGTTGTGTTGTGTTGTGTTGTGTTGTGTTGTGTTGTGTTGTGTTGTGTTGTGTTGTGTTGTGTTGTGTTGTGTTGTGTTGTTTTGTGTTGTGTTGTGTTGTGTTGTGTTGTGTTGTGTTGTGTTGTGTTGTGTTGTGTTGTGTTTTGTTTTGTGTTGTGTTGTGTTGTGTTGTGTTGTGTTGTGTTGTGTTGTGTTGTGTTGTGTTGTGTTGTGTTGTGTTGTGTTGTGTTGCGGTGCGGTGCGGTGCGTTGCGTTGCGTTGCGTTGCGTTGCGTTGCGTTGCGTTGTGTTGTGTCGTGTTCTGCTGCCATTTAACTATGTTATGTATTTGTGTGTGTCCACGAGTGCACTCGTCATCTGACTGTTGCCATGGACGCAGCCAATCGGCAGTCTTGCAGAGCATGCAGAGTTTCCTGATGTGGAGGGGGGGGGGTGTCTCAGTACGGACAAATTTCTCCCACAAATCTCTCTTTCTCACCAGTCCCATATTGCCACTTGGGGGTTTTCAGTGACCTGTGTTATCTCTCTGCTACCTCTCCCCTTTCTTACCTGCTATTGTTGATGTACTATTTGTTCGTGTGTGTGTGTGTATGCGCGTGTGTGCACGTGCCTTGCGTGCACAGCTGCGCTGCCACCGTACTCGAACACGGACGCCAGTTGCAACTTTGACGTCGGTCTCTGCAACTACGTTAACCCATGGCGTGCAACCACTGCACTGCGACCCTGGTTCAGACGTACCACGGGCACTCCCAGTGGTTTCACTGGCCCCACTGCTGACCATACGCCCGGAGCAGGACGTGAGTTGTTCAGATGTTGTGTGTGTGTGTGTGTGTGTGTGTGTGTGTCAGGAGGATTTAGAACGCTCAGACATTTTTCCATGTTACAATTTTTTCCTTGGCTCACCATCTGAGTTCTTGAGATGTGTGTATTTTTTTGTTCCGCTGGATTTCTCGTTTGCAGGCGGTTACATTCACGTGGAAGCGTCTGGAACACTGGCCGGCCAGCAGGCTATCATCGCCACGCCCGACATGAGCGCCGGCACTTACTGCTTCGGCTTCTGGTACAACATGTACGGTGAGAACATCGGTCACCTGCGCGCGCAGCTGCGCTACTCCAACGGCACCGTCATGCAGACGCTGTACCACACCAGCGGCAACCAAGGTTGGTCCGTGTGTGTGTGTGTGTGTGTGTGTGTGTGTGTGTGTGTGTGTGTGTGTGTGTGTGTGTGTGTGTGTGTGTGTGTGTGTGTGTGTGTGTGTGTGTGTGTGTGTGTGTGTGTGTGTGTGTGTGTGTGTGTGTGTGTGTGTGTGTGTGTGTGTGTGTGTGTGTGTGTGTGTGTGTGTGTGTGTGAAAGGTCTTTTTTGTCTGTGCATCGATCTGACTTGCCCATGTGCGTTACCGTATTTTCTGGAGTATAAGCCACACTTAACCCTCTGATAGAGAGTTACGCTTCACGTTCTTTTCCAATGTCGAACGTGATAAAAAAACGTGCGTTGAATCGCTTTTTCTCACCGTGAGTTGGCCCTCTGTCGCGTTGCACCGCGAGCGGTGCTATTTTGGACGTGAGATCTCACTTTCGAAATTTAAAAAAAAAAGTGAAATGTAAACTCTCTATTACCGGATTTTCAGCACGGCATGAACCAGAATTTGAAAAAATAATGAGTGCAGTTTATACTCGGGGAAATACGGTACCTTGATATGCCAAGGGCTGGTGTGCAATCTGATTTCAGTGTAGTTGAAAGTCTTGACCACTGTATCTTGTACCCGTATCTTGTATAATGTGGGGAGTGCTATTGAGAGGTTGCTATGCCCGTCAGTCTAGCCTTGGCTTGCTAACCGTGCGCTTCGTGTGTGTGTTTGTTTATATGTGTGTGTGTGTGTGTGTGTGTGTGTGTGTGTGTATGTCTGCCTCCGTCAGGAAACGTATGGTACAACGCCGCCAGCCAGACCATCACCGTCAGCGATCAGTTCAACATCGCGTTCGAGTACACGTTCGCCGGTGGATATGCTGGTGATGCGGCCATCGATGACGTTATTGCAAGCCTCGGCAAATGCCCCACAGTTCGTAAGTGCCCCTGTCGTCGTGGTTACCACCAGGACCCATGTGTCTGCCACATGCCACTCCTTGGCCTGTTTGAGTCACTTTGCATGCATGCATTGCAATGGCTGTGCGTCGGCTCTATACTGAAAATGTACAAAATTTCTCGCTCTGGAAAATTTCGGCGCTTCACGATTTTCCACATTTCGGCAGCGATTTATTTTCAGCACGGGGTTAATGCTACTAGGACAGGGACCCAGCATTGCGATGGACTTTCTTTTCCTATTTGCTCCTATATTATTCCACGACCATATTTGTTCCCGGATGATGGCCGGTCTACCGGTCTACCGGTCTGCCCTCGTTAGTGGACAACGCCAGCGGTTTCAAATTCTTTGCCTGTGTATATCGAATAGTATCTACTATCCGGACGTGAACGTACGCGCTTCAAGCCTCAGGGAATTTTAGATCGTCTGCTATTGTAATGAGGTGTGTCTTGTAACCTCTGTCGCCCTAACGAGGGTAGACCTGTATCCATATTTGGTCCTTGATTGTCCTCTCTGTATCCATATTTGGTCCTTGATTGTCCTCTCTGTATCCATATTTGGTCCTTGATTGTCCTCTCTTTATCCATATTTGTTCGTTTGCAGCTCCACCGGCCTGCCCGTTCGGAGGCCATCAGTGCGCGACTACCAAAGCCTGCATCCCTGCGCCGCGCGTGTGCGATTTCATCCAGGATTGCCCGTCCGGCTCGGACGAGCTCGGCTGCAGTAAGTCGTGTGGAGTTTGTGCGTGCGAGCGCATGCGTGTGCGTGCGTACATATGTGCGCATGTATGTCTGTGCATGCATGCGTGTGTGTAAAAAAATTCAGCCATTTTCTTTTTCCATGGCAACAGAGCACTCTTCAACTGAGCAGGTGGTGAAAATCTTGGTGATTGGTGGATGTTTTGTGGATTGGCAGTATAGATTTGCTGACGCTGTCGTTGTCGTCGTCGTCGTTGTGTATGTGTGTGTGTGTTGGCGTTCACAGCCAGCAACTGCACTTTCGACACCAACCAGTGCAACTGGCAGAACGGCGTACAGGACGTGTTCGACTGGACCCGTCGTCGCGGCCGCACTCCCTCCGGCGGTACCGGACCGTCCTCCGACCACACCACCGGAACCGGTGCAGGTACGTCATTAGACCAGGTCGGGTCCGGTCGGGCAAGGGGCAAGGGGATGGGGGGCAGAATGGGGCAGAGGGGGTGGTGCAGGTATGTCATCTGACCTGGTCGAGCAAGGGGGCAGAAGGGGGGGGGGGGTGGTGGTACAGGTATGTCATCTGACCAGGTCGAGCAAGGGGCCAGAATGGGGGGGGGGGAAGGTAGATTAAGGGTGGGACTTGATCTAGGGAGAATGAATTTCTCAGTTTTCGGACTCTAGTGACGCAATGACGGTATGTCTTAGTCTTGTTGGTGTTCGATAGACACAGGGTCGGAAACATGTCAAGAAAGAGAGAGAGAGAGAGAGAGAGAGAGAGAGAGAGAGAGAGAGAGAGAGAGAGAGAGAGAGAGAGAGAGAGTGGAGGGGAGACTAGAACTGCCCTCATTATTTTGAGCTCATTGAATGACTTCTCTCGCCATCTCTCTCTCTCGCTCTCTCTCTCTTTCTTTGTCTCTCTATATCTTCCGCTGCTGCTCCTGCGGCGGCTGCTGCTGCTGCTGCTGCTCCTGCTGTTGTTGTTCCTGCTGACGTTGCTGTTGCTGTTGCTGCCGCTGCTGCTGCTGTTGTTGTTGTTGCTGCTGTTCCTGCTGCTGTTTCTGCTGCTGCTCCTGTTGCTGGTGCTGCTGCTGTTGCTGCTGTTTCTGCTGCTGTTGCTGCTGCTTTTGTTGTTGTTCCTGTTGTTGTGGCCATGCTGTTGTTGTGGCCATGCTGTTGTTGTGTCCATGCTGTTGTTGTGGCCATGCTGTTGTTGTGGCCATGCTGCTGTTGTGTCCATGCTGTCGCAGGGTATTACATGTACACCGAGGCGTCCGGTCTCTTCTACCTTCACACCGCAACGCTGGTCAGTAAGACGATCGGCCGCACCGGCCAGTTCTGCCAGGTCAACTTCTGGTACCACATGTATAGCACCACAGCAGCCAGCGGGGCAGTGCTCAACATGTACGTGAAGACACCCAACGGACGCTCCAAGAACGTGAGTAGGCCGGCCCTCTGCGTTTGACATTCCAGTTCATTTTAAGATTCGTCTGTAGAACCTCGACTACCGGGCACAGTGTTCAACACACGGCGTGCGGTGCTTAGTACAAACGAAAATCCGGTGGAACAAAAAGCCTGATGATTTCTTTTCTGCATGAAGCTCGTAAGTAGAGACATTTAATCTTTGTTTGTCCCACCGGATTTTCGTTTTAAGATTCATCTGTATAAGGTCATGTTTTGTATTGTGCCGTTCGGATACCTACTGTTGTCCACTTTTCTGTCTGTCTGTTTGTCCATCCTGTCTCGCTGCAGCTCTTCCATCTCGTCGGTAACCAAGGAAACGCGTGGAA
>NC_088655.1:23602575-23622575 GCF_964019385.1 Sycon ciliatum | reverse complement strand
TGTGTGTGTTGACGGCTGGGCCGGGTCCACACCATGCTCCTCACTATTATTCATTCCCCCTGTCCTCCTCCCCGTCGCCGTATGATTTAACCAGGCGCGTACGCAGGGGGTTTCCCGTTGCCCGGAAACCCCCCAAATGTTCCAAACGAGCAACGTTTTTGGGCATTTCTTGGTAGGGCACTTGATCGATCTGGCAAGAATGCAAAACTTCAAAAGATCGTAACTCAGTCAAATCTCGCTCAAATCCAACGATCCAAATATCCAGGTCGAATAGAAAACTCTCAGCTGTCGGTTGAAACAATTTGCGAAGCGCTGCGAGCAATGTATCGTGAGATAAATCATTCGTAAGTTGAGCCGCGATCTCGGCAATTTCAAAAGCGCGCAGTGCGACTTGAGTATCGAGATTTTCGTCGCGCTGATTTGCTCAAATTTGCAGGGGCTTCACTTGTGATATTTTCAAGAGTACACAGCAAAAAATCGAAACTCTCCGATCGAGAAAAACGAAATCGCGGGAGCAGGACGCGCTTGGGCCTGTTTGGGGCATTTTTCGCACCGTCGCTGCACTCTACCGCTATAGCCTATAGCGCTGGATATGTACATGACTGTACTGTGTCCTGGCTATCATGGTTGACCTCATTCTCTCCCTAGTACCTTTCCACTTCCAGGAAGCCCAAGATAACGAAGATTGAGTGAGTAGAACTGAAGTTATAATCCAAACAACACGAAAAAATGCATAATTTTGAAAATTTCCTACAGTGCATTTCAAAACTATAGACGCGTAGGGTTTTTGAAATATTTCAAATTTGGCTGGAACTTTTTGAGAATAGTTTTCGGAATATTGCTCAGGATCGCTCCACAATTACTCTCATAATTATAGTTTCTAAAGGATTGGATAACAGACGCCCAATTTGGAAAAATTTATGCACAAAGTGATCACAGATTTTATGTGGTATAGATGCTGGCATAACGGTTTTTGCCTTGGTACGCGTCTATAGTTTTGAAATGGACTGTAGGGCTCTTTACTTGTAGAAAGGGTTAAAACTTTTAAAAACTCATTTGTTTGGGATTCGGTTGGAAACCCCCCTAGAGGTGACCCTGCATACGCGCCTGTTAACTACATTAAGGCACGCTTTGTCCGCATAGATACCGAGACCTTTAAGGTCGGCAGAGCAGCCTGGCCCCCATCACCACTTTTCGTGCCTATTCGGGAATATAGTGGACTTTCGCATAAAATGTCGAGTATGACCTCCACCACTACACTGCGCTCTTTAGCCGACTAGACCCTCCTACACACAACCATCACCACTGCGAGGATACTTCCGTGGACGATATCGACAACTCTTATTCCTTCCTTCAACATTTTCTTCACTGGCCGAGAGCTCTGTCGCACCCTGTAATAATATTTCGTATAAAAAAGTAATTAAAAAAACGTTTGGTTAATATATTAGCTTACTTGACTGTGTGGATTGCGTCGGTGCTGCACCTTTCTTTGGAAATTGGATACGCCTCCAATTTTTTCCTAATAAATAATATACGTATGTTTGTCTGCACCGCAGCTGTTCCGCAACGACGCTAACGGCAAGGTACAGCTCTGGAGGGCCTCTGGCAACAAGGGACAGACTTGGCTGCGCGCCGTGGCCATCGTGGGCACCACCATCCCGTACAACCTGATCTTCGAGGCCACGAAGGGCGGCTTCCAGGGCGACATCGCCGTCGACGACATCCTGATGACCAGCGGTTGCAGCGATCAGCTCACCCCGACGCAGTGCTACGCCCACCAGTTCACGTGCTCCAACAAGCGCTGCGTGTGGAGCGTGTACCGCTGCGATGGCGTCAACGACTGCGGTGACAACAGCGACGAGGCGAACTGTCCAGGTAGGTTGCGCGTCGAGTTTGTGTAACGTGGGATGCGAGAGGAGCGGGAATCTTTGCAGCAGTAGACTAGAATGGCATGCATCAACTGTATCTCCTCTCCCTATCTATCTATCTCTCTCTCTCTCTCTCTCTATCTCTATCTCTCTCTCTATATATCTCTCTATCTATCTCTCTATCTCTCTATCTCTCTCTCTCTCTCTCTCTCTCTCTCTCTCTCTCTCTCTCTCTCTTCTTTTCTGTGACATTCTCTGCAATCTTCTTCTGTGTTGCCGTGTACAGTACCACCAACGGTTACTCCTGCCCCCGCTCCACCGGGAAGCTATTTGGGTAAGTGTTGTCCCTTGTCGAGGGGGGGGGGGGGGGGCTTTCCCTGCGGTGTCCAGGATTAGTGGACTCAGCAGACAGTCGACTCCACATACATGTACTTGAGTACAGTAAAGCTGTAACTGAAGAGCACCATGGCTAACGACCAACCTGGTACTACAGACCATTAAGCCAGGCACGGACGGTCTCACATTCGTATTATGGTTGTGCGGTGCAAACCTCTAACCAAGGACCGCCTGCCACTAAAGACCGCTTTCTCTGGCCCCAAGGGGTGGTCGTTAGTCACAGATTTTACTGTACAGTGAAAACCTGGTTAGGAAGATCACTGATAAACTGATAAGGCAAGCTTTCGTTTTAGAAGGTCAAGAATTTAGTGCTCTTTTGGATAAAATGATAAAATCAGTGGGCTTTCGCTGGGTATACAGTATTTATAAGAAGAACTCGCGGTATTGCGAACAAAATCATCAGTCCCTTGGTGTTTGTCCTAAAGACGTTTGACTGTATAGCGAACTCGCATATAGCAAACACTCATATCGCGAACTCTCATATAGCAAACTCTCATATAGCAAACTCTCATAATATAGCAAACTCTCATTCAGCAAACTCTCATATAGCAAACTCTCATATAGCGAACTCTCATATAGCGAACTCTCATATAGCAAACTCTCATATAGCAAACTCTCATAATATAGCAAACTCTCATTCAGCAAACTCTCATATAGCAAACTCTCATATAGCGAACTCTCATATAGCGAACTCTCATATAGCAGACTCTCATATAGCAAACTCTCATAATATAGCAAACTCTCATATAGCAAACTCTCATATAGCAAACTCTCATATAAATTTCGTGATAAGCTATCGCTAACCAGTGTCCATGTGTCCTGTTTGAACCCGTACAAAATTGACCCTTTTGTATAGCGAGTGGTTTTCGTTTATAACGATACTAACCAACTTCATCCCGTAGGGCTGCATAATAGCCAAGTGCACTCATACTGTCATACAACATGTCAGTCATGCCGAGTTGCTTGTCTGTTGTAAGTGCCTTTCCGAGTGCATTTCTGAGTGCATTTCTGTTATAAAGAACTTCGGTGTGTGCGTGTGCATGTGTGTGCATTGTGTATTTTCATGCGCGTGCATCTGTGTACATGTATGTATGTATGTATCTGCTCACGGTGTGTGTGTGTGTGTCTGTGCATGTGTGTGTGTGTGTGTGTGTGTGTGTGTGTGTGTGTGTCTGCGTGTGTCTGTGTGTGTCTGTGTGTCTGTCTATGTGTCTGTGCATCCATGTGCTTGTGTGTGTGTGTGTGTGTGCCACAACCGACGGTTCCGGAGGCGGCAAGATCTGGAACGCCACTTGGAGCATTGCCTTCCTCCCCCCTAACCTCTCTGACAGTACCTCCCTTTGGGGAGCGGCGTGGCCATTTCTGGCAGCTGTCAATAGTAGTAGTAGTAGTGTGTGTGTGTGTGTGTGTGTGTGTGTGTGTGTGTGTGTGTGTGTGTGTGTGTGTGTGTGTGTGTGTGTGTGTGTGTGTGTGTGTGTGTGTGTGTGTGTGTGTGTGTGTGTGTGTGTGTGTGTGTGTGTGTGTGTGTGATTGCATGCGCGCGTGTCTGTATGTGCACGTGCGTGTGTGTTCGCAGACTACCGCGAGAACTGCACATTCGACCAGAACACGTTCTGCACGTGGACAAACAGCATTACCGATAGCACACCTAACAATGACTGGACGTTGAAGACAGGCAGCACTGCTTCATCCTTCACCGGGCCCAAATCTGGTCACGGTGGCAGTGGTAAGTCAAATAAGGCATCTGCTATCATTTTGTCTCTTTTTTTTTACAAAGACCACATAAATTCCAAACATGAGCTGCAGCTAGGGGAAGCACGCACAACCTGAATCGGGGCAGTGGTGGTGAGGTTTATCGTTGCTATAAGAGAAACTCTGCGGGTGCACATCCAGTGCATTTGCAGATTTGCGTGCTTCTCTTGCGACGGGCGTATACATGGTACATGGTACATGGTGCATGGTACGTGGTCTGCACAGTAAAGGTTCTCTGCTGACAATCGTGTCTCACGTTTGGCAGGTTTTCGTAGCTGATTTTTACTTGCTCTGTGTGTGTGTGTGTGTGTGTGTGTGTGTGTGTGTGTGTGTGTGTGTGTTTGCGTGTGTGCGTATGCATTTTGTGGCTGAATTGCCTCGATATTTGCTACAAGTATGTGTGTCTGTTGACGTCGTGTAACTGTGTCTGTTTGTCTGTCCATCATGTGTGTGTGTGTGTGCGTATGTATTTGTGTGTGTGCATGTGTATTTGTGTGTGTGTGTGTATTTGTGTGTGCGCATACCGGACTCAGGATCCTACATCTACGTGGAGACGTCTGACCTTCTGGGTGGCACCGTGACCGACCTGTTCAGTAAGACTGTCTACTATTCCGGACCGCAGTGCACATTCAACTTCTGGTACCACATGTACGGCCAGGACTGCGGAGATCTGAACATCATGGTCCGATACAGAGACACAGGTAAAACCCATTGGTGTTCCCCCACTCTTCGCTATCATATTGCTGTATTGGGCAATGATCCCGTTTGACTTTGCAAAGTAAAATAAAGAATGCATACGTAGCTTGCATAGACCTCGGCCCCGCCGGTAGGACCATCATACACAGACATGCTGCACGGCCTCTGTTCTTACATTGACCTAAAACTTGCCCCTAAACTGTTGCTAAGTTGCTAATGCCGTCTCTCTGTTTTGCTTTCCCAGGTGCCGAGTCGAGAATTTGGCGCGAGTCAGGTCCCCATGCCGACCAATGGCTGAGTGGCTCTGCCAGCATTCCCATCGTCACCAACTCCAGCTTCGTCATCGTCGTGCGTCACGTCCACAGCCAGTCCGGCGGTTTCCGTGGTGATGTCGCCATTGACGACTTCAGCTTTGTCAACTGCAACCCAAGTATGTGTGCGAGGGGAGGGGGGGGGGGGAGGTGGAATGGGAGTTGTATGGCTTTGCCTGTGCTGTGTTTTGGCAAGCTCAATGATATCCGACCTCGGGCAAAAGCAAACGTTGTGTGTCAGTGATGCTAATGCTGCTGATGCTGCTGCTGATGCTGATGCTGGTGATGCTGGTCGATGACGTAATTGTTATTGCTGCTGATCCTTGTCGATGATGTCATTGTTATTGCTGCTAGTGCTGATGCTGATCGATGACATCATTGTCATTTCTGTGTTGCAGGTCTGCCAGCACCGCGTTGCCCGACCACCATGTTCCAGTGTCCGGACGGATCTTGCGTCGATCCTCTGCGCGTGTGCGACTACACCCTGGACTGTCCGAGCGGGCTGGACGAAGTCGAGTCGCAGTGCTGTGAGTCTGATCTCGTCGACATTGTTTGTAATTGAATCTATGATAAGAGTGTGCATGTAGTTGCAGATTTTCAGTACGCCCAACTCGTAACACACAAACAGTCCTTGGCTACACCACGTACAGTTGAAACTGTCCAAATTTTCACCCAGGAGGGCATCATCAATGTAGATGCAGATGATGAACATAAATAAAAGTATGTTCACAACATAATGCGGGAGAACAGGCCCGGCGCAATCGGTCCGGTTGGTTAGCCCATGGTTGGACCAACTTTTCGGCCACCAAGGTGTGTTAACTGCTGAGGAGGTCGTGTGTGCACACCCTCCATAACATACACAAACTGTATGGAAGGCTATCAGTATGGTGTGGCCCAACCAATCAAAACCTGCCTCCTGAAGCACACTTCTTTTGCTCTGTACAGGCACGAACAGAGGAACAGGAGAAATGAGTTGTACAGCGGAGATGCAATAAAACAACGCAAAAACTAAAAAAACTAGTACTTAAAAACCTGGGCATGTATGGGCTTGTAGTGGCTGTTGTTTCCGAGTAAATTAGTCGGTGCCTCTCAAACAACATTTCTGCCGGTGCTGTGTGCTGTTGTTATTGTCCTCCCCGCTATTCTCCAGCTCGTATCGACGGCCGCTGCGACTTTGAGAACAGCCTGTGCGGCTACGTGCAGCTGCAGACGGACGACATCGACTGGAACGTTGGCCGTGGTCTGGCTGCCATCAGCCCCACCGCACCGCAGGTCGATCACACCACAATGGCCGCCACTGGTACGTACACGGGGTGGAGCGCTCGACCTTTAGAGTGGTTTCACATGTGAGCTGTGTCATTGTAAAACAATTTTTTTAACATCTGTCACATGACCACACGCGACAGCCATGTTTTTGTTCTCTTCAATCGCGCTCAACTTGTAACAGGAGCGCTGAGTGTTTGGGTGATTGTGTTTGCTTGCGTTTATTTTCTGTTCACGTGTGTGTGTGTGTGTGTGTGTGTGTGTGTGTGTGTGTGTGTTTTGTGCTCCTTGGGAGCAGGTTACACTTTCTGAGCTCCGTGTTCTTGGCTTTCTCCCAAGTTTTCTGCCTGCCCAGGGCGACTCTGGCGTAGCCAGAGTCGACCCTGGAGCACCCTCGCACACTGCCAAGGTAGTGCTGCATGATTGGAGCGCGGAATCGCGATGTAGCTTGCAGGACAATTTACTTTGATATTGTCACTGCTGCGTCGGCCGTGGTCCACCACTCGCAGTGGAGTAGCTGTCCCTCGAGTGCTGTGAAGAATCCAAGCTCGAAGAATGCAGTGGTGGGAATTGCGGATTGGCTGGTGGAGTGCTGGAACAACTCGTTGTTTTCAGTGGAGTGGACGAGCGAGTGCGGAGAGGAAGGTCCCAATGGCGGAATGGTGGGAATTGAAACTTCAATCTTTCGTCGTCATGAGTGCACTGGTCAAGCGTTGTGGAAGTCTGTCGGATTTGTGAGGCCTTGCCCTGCCGCTTACATCGTCAACGTGGAAGAACTGCTAGTGGAGTCCTGGTGGGATTTCGGATGCCCACACTCCTTTTGCTTGGTGGATTCTTTCGTGGACAGTGTTTTTTCGTGACGTGGAATTTTGAATTTTTTTTTCCTTCCTGTTCATTTGCAGTCGTTGTCACTGTAGCTGTCAGGTTGTTGTTACAGTACAGTAGTCGTCCGTTCTGCTCCATTGTTTCATCTGTTTTGCCAGTTCTGCTAGCTGATTCTATTTATTTGCCACTGCCCCTCATAGTGCTCATGCTTGAGTGGAGGGCGGCGTGACCCGTTTAGGGTAGCTGTATCATAGTAGTAGTAGTATAGTGTGTGTGTGTGTGTGTCTGTGTGTCTGTGTGTCTGTGTCTGCATGCTTACACGTGTGCACGTACATGCGTGTGCATGCCGATGTCGTTTTTGTTCGTTTCATTCGCCCCACTGACCACACTTCACTACTACACTGTACCCTTCAGGTCACTACCTGTTCATTCAGGCCGACCGCACACACAATACGGGCGACGTTGCCAGCATTGCTACTCCGCTGATGGCACCACCGTATGCTGCCTGCTACGCTAGCTTCTGCTACCACATGTACGGCTCGGAGCTCGGAACGCTCAACGTCAGCGTGGGCACTGGCACCGAAACCAAGACGGCCTGGAGCAGGACGGGGGATCAAGGTGATCAATGGCTCTGCGACAAGGTCCGCCTCAACTCCTTCGTGACTTCCGATTTCAGGGTAAGGCCGTGTGTGTGTGGGTGTGGGTGGGGGGTATGCGTGTGTGTATGTGTGTGTGTGTGTGTGTGTATGCGTGTGTGTGTGGGGGGGGGGTGTGCGTGTGTGTGTTTGTGTGAGTGTGTGAGTTTGTGACCCTGGCTTATGGCTAGCGATGCTCTACCACTATGATATGGTGTAAGTTAGTCATCAAACGTTTTGCAATACGTCTCCAACGAGATTTGCGTTTCTGTGTTTGTTGGCAGCTGGTCATCTCTGCCAACCGTGGCTCCGGCATCAAGGACGAGATCGCCATTGACGACATCTCCTTCAGCCAGGGATGCAGCGGCTTTGCCGTCACTCCCGCTCCCACAACCACACGTACGTATGATAGTTTCTGTTTGTTTTTGTTTGGGTTTTAGTACAGTACAATACTGTCTGTCGCCAAAGAACTAGGGTGTCAGAGTTCCAGCCTAGACCGTTCTTGTCGTTATTCGTGAGGTTGAAGGCATGCTGTCAAATGGTCACTAGGCCCGGAGATTGTGTCGCTATTCGCGAGTTGTTGTTATTGGGGAGGTCGCCTGTATTCAGCGTGATGCGGGAGAGAGTGGTGCACTTGACTAGCCCCTCGGCTTTTCCTGCCACAGCATCAGGCCCCAGAAAACGGGAATTGGTCTTCGCTGCTTGGCTCCACACGTACTAGCATACACAGAGATATAGGCAACATTTGCAATAGCACACAAACTGAAGGGTAGATGGCAGCATTGAGATATGCCAGAAAACGGGAACGGTCTTCGTTGCTTGGTTGTGTTCTCGCTCCACATATTAGCATACACAGAGACATAGGCAAGAATAGCAATAGCACACAAATGGAAGGGTAGATGGCCACATCGAGATACGCCGGAAAACAGGAATTGGTCTTCGTTGCTTGGTTGTGTTCTGTTCAGCTGTGTACAAGGCCGACTGCAACTTTGACAAGGGGTACTGCGCCTGGACCAACTCCTACTTCAACCAGCTAGACTGGGACTTGCAGAAGGGCCCATCGCCGAGCTCCAACACCGGGCCTGGCATGGATCATACCTCAGGCAGCGGTAAGTATTCCTGCTTTTATTACACTGTAGATAAATATGTGTGCAGCAGCTTTCGGCCTGTTTATCAATAAAGCAAGTCCCCTCAACCACATGCGCTCTCTGGCCTTACAACTTTGGCAGCCAAAGTTGATGAGGGTATTTTTCATCTATTCGGTAGTGTGATGGCAATTGTGTCCTTTTCTCTTTTTCTCTCTCTCTCACACACTTTCTCTCTCTCTCTCTCTCTCTCTCTCTCTATTTCTCTCTCTCTCTCTCACGCACGCCCACACACACACACACACACACACGCAGGCCAGTACATCTACCTGGAGACCAGCTTGGGCTCTGTCGGTCAGTACGCCATCCTACAGTCACCTGTTCTAACGCCATCAACCACTGGATGTTCTCTGAACTTCTGGTACCACATGTTCGGTGCCACGGTCGGCAGTCTTGACGTAAGCATTGATGGCATTATGGGCAGTTGGCATGGATACAATGACATCATCCTCTGCTGCACTTACAGAACTCTCGGGCGCCAAAGAGCGGAACGCCAAAGAACGACCAGGCTGTACACCAAGCACAACATGCCAATGTATACACGATGACTTAATTGTGCATCGACTGCATTACATGAAAATAAGAAAGGCCTAGGCTAGGAGGCTGACCCCCCCCCCCCCCAGTTCTTCGGCGTCCAACAGTACTGCAGTTGTGAACAGCGTCATGCAAACTGCAACTCTGCATGCCTGGTACTAAGCTAAACCCATCACCCGGAGGGACATTCGAAGGGCGAGCGAGCGAATTGGTTTTTTTTAATTTTAATTTTTGTCGTTGTCTCGTTTGCGTTTTCACCGGTGCAGGTTGGAACGCTGTCCAGCTCACCCGGCTCCAGCCCCGTCAGTCTGTTCCAACTGGTGGGCAGCCAGGGCAACTTCTGGAAGTCCGGCATGGTCACCCTACCCAGCACTGGGCCCGCGTTCAGCGTGCTCGTGCGCGGCACTCGCGGCGTATCCTACACCGGCGACATCGCTCTGGACGACTTCACCTTCGGAACGTGCCCCACAGCACGTAAGCAAAAATCCAAGCTGGTTGTCGTCCTGTGACAGGGGCGTCAGAAGCGATGCGGAAGATGTGGCCAAAGCCGCACGAATACTTTCGTAATACTTTTATCGCACTTTCTGACTGTTTATTATCTTGTAACAGTCGTAGATAGTTGCTGGATAACTCGTTCTCATGTGTTTTCTTCTCTCTTTTTTACGAATGCTTTCATCTTGGGATTTTTGAAGCAATGGAATATGGGCTATTTGGGCCAAATTTCCCTTTGATTTTCCCGGGGGAGGACCATCTGGACCCTCCACCCATTCATGGCCGCACTAATGTCGAATACCTTCCGACGCCCCCTGTGTGTCTAGCTGAGCGTTGATGGAGATCTCGGTTGGATTTGCGACTGTCAGCTTGTTCTGCACTCGCTGTGCGTGTGTGCATGCTTGCAACTGCACACGACGTTCACCCCTTTCTGGCCATTGCTCAGTGTTGGGGAGGGGGTTTCAGGGAGGAAAGCGCCAGCACATGTAGGCTAGCGTCTGGTCTCGTCGGCTACTCTATTTCCTCGTTGCATGCTTTTTTTCTCTCGTCTTCTTTCTCAGCTCCATCCGCCTGCAGTGGCTTCCAATGCTCAAGCGGCAAGTGCCTGGACTCTCGACAGGTCTGCGACTTCATCAAGGACTGCTCCGACGGTGCCGACGAGTTGCAATGCCGTAAGCCTACCCGCTGCTTCCTCTTTTCTGTTTTTCTTTTTTACAAGATCCACAACTCACCGGCAGGCACATTTTTTTAATTTTTTTTGTTGAAAAATCACAAACCTTTAGACATGTGAATGTGCACATGATAAACAGTGTACATACCTATGTATCGAGAAAGCAGCACAGAAACGGCAGTGGTGGTGAGGCCTGGGCAGCTCGTCCGGCCGTGGGTCTCGGAGTCAACACTGGGCAGACGCACATGGGGCTAGCATGGGGTGAGATGGTGCTGCACTGCTTCGGGCTGCTTGTAGAGGAGAGTTTGAATTGGGGCCATCCCTGGTCTCTTGCTCGTTGTATGCTTTGCTATGCAGTGTGCGTTAAGCCGTTAACCTTTCTGTTTTTGGCCAAGCGTTCTGCTGTGTGTTGGAGCGATGCCGGTGACTTGTACTTGCACGTAGATTAAATGCTGGATCGTGTGTGTGTGTGTGCGTGCATGTGTGTGTGTGTGTGTGCGTGCGTGCGTGCATGCGTGTGTGTGTGTGTTGTGCTTTCTACTGTGTGTTGTCGGCGTGTGTAGCGACGTCGTGCAGCTTTGAAATCGACGACTGCTACTGGCGTAACACACAGAAGGGAGACAGTTTCTACTGGGCCCGTCACTCAGCCACCCGCCCATACAGCGGACAAGTGGCACCTGTTGATCACACCAGAAAGACTGCCGCTGGTAAGTGCAGCCGCACGGCTGTGTGTGTGTGGGGGGGGGGGTGTCCGTGTCAGGGAAGCCGTGTGTCTGTATGTCTGTGTGTTAGGCGGTCTGTGCGTCTGTATGTCTGTGTTTCAGGTGGTCATGTGTCTGTATGATGGCAAGGGGGGGGGCAGTATCCCGTGATGTACCCACCGTGCAGTTTATTTTTGGCAGGATTTACTCTTGTAAACCTGTAGCATTGCATGCGTTAACCCGTGGATTTGCTCTTGTAAACCAGTGGCATTTGTGCGTACTTGTAAATCCCGGGCATTGCTTTGGCTTTCCGTGTCCTTCTCCCACCAGGTTTCTATATGTTCGCACGTCTGGATGCCGGTGCGTCTGGCTATCAGGCCATCCTTCAGTCGCCCAAGTTCAGCCGTACCAGCTCTCTGTGTACATTCAACTTCTGGTACTACATGAGCGGTCTCTCCGTTGGTAACCTGGTCCTGGAGATGAGGTCCGACAACCGACCCATCCAGGTAACGATCTCGAGACTTCCGTGCATGATCAGAAATGTTATTAGTGTGTTGTGATGTCACTGCTGTGTGGCTATGATGTCATCATGATGTCATTGCTATGTGGTAAATGTGTCATTGTGACGTCATTTCTATGCGGCTATGATGTTGTCGCCATGCCACCCTTGCAGTACGAACATGATGTCGTTGGTGTAGAACTGTTGTGTGGGGTGTGGTGTGTGGATGTCATGGACTGTGATGACATTTGCATTGCTCTGTGCGTGTGATGTCAGCGCTCTGCGAGTATGACATCATTGCTCTATCCTGCTATCAGCCTATCACCAATGCATTCCTGTGCTTGCTTGTTTGCTCGACAGGTGCTGTGGCGCAAGATTGGCACTCAGGGTGCTTCCTGGCAACAGGGCAGCCAGCTGATCGGCGAGCAGTTCCAGGTGCAGATGTTCTTCATGGCCAGCCGCCCGCTCTCCGTCCAGGGTGTCATCGCCATCGACGACGTCTCCTTCACCTCCTGCACACCACGTGCGTACATGTACTCAGTGCCCATAAATGAAGCACCCAAACCACGGCTGCCACTAGCCACCGTTTCTCCCGGTTTATTGCACCCACTCTGATTGATAACACATAGTGCTGTCTCTCTCTTATTGGCTACGGCCATCGTGAGAATAAAGGTAATATTGTACTGTGTGTGTGCGTGTGTGTGTGTGTGTGTGTGCATGTGCGCGCGTGTGTCTTGTGCTGCCTAGGTCCCCTGGCCACATGCTCGCCGACGCAGTTCCAGTGCTTCAGTGGCAAGTGCATTGCCAGCACGTCGGCATGTGACATGCGTCGTGACTGTGCCGACGGCACTGATGAAGGCTACCAATCGTGCAGTGAGTAGCCTGGGTTGTTCTGTGTTTGCCTTCTTTCTGAGACTCTCTTCAGAGTAAAGACGAATATCAGTCCTCTTTGTTGTGGTACATGTGAGAGAGTAATCGGAAGGGCTATCGTCAGGTCATAAACCCCCCGACGGCAGGCAGCGTCCATGAATTAAGATAAATACTTGTCAGTTTGGTGCGAGATTGTGCACGTCTGACTGTTCAAAAATCTGGTTTAGTTGGTGGACTTGACCGCGTAACTTGTGCCCCCATTTTCCCATGTTACAACACTGGATTAATTTCGCAAATGTTCGGTGTACTTTTTTTCGGTACTTTCGGTGCATCTGCTTCATACCTAGAATGTCAACAAGCCCGAACAAATACCGACACACATAATCCAATAGGGAACTGCTTCTCCTTATTTATAATTTCTGTTCACCTAACTGGCCTTTTGCTCTGATACCTAAAATGTTATTTATTACCCTGGAGTTTCCGTCAAATCTCCCTTCATTCTGCTGAAGTAGCATATTGACTCGGGTTTTCTCCGCAAGAGGACCGGCCATAGAGTGACATTTGAGTGTCTGCAATCTCTGGATCGTCCCTAAACGAGATATTGTTTCTCCTCTGGCACACGCTCGTCCGTTTGTGTGTATTTGCAGGCTTCATCAGCGGAAACTGCAACTTTGAGACAGGACTTTGCGGCTATAAGAATGGCAGTGCGCAGGTGGGTAACTTCAAACGCACTCAGGCCATCCAGGGCAGTCTGAACCGAGGACCGAGAATCGACAGCACCTTCCAGAACACGACGGGTAAGCATGGCCGCCGCCCCCTGGTGGAGAGCGTGTATTGTGTGTGTGGGGGGGGGGGGGGATTATTTTTATTTTTATTTTTTACTACGTACACAACCTACTCGTCAGAAGGGGAGAAGACAACAGAGTATACAATAACAAAACAGCAGGGAGAGTAGGGTCTGCAAAGCAAGCTTGTGCTGGTGAGGTAAGGGTATGGAAGTGTGTGGGGAAGGCAGCCACACTTGCAAGCATGTAGTCATATGTACCGTATTATCTCTAATATAAGCACAGTCTCCAATAATAGCACGTCTCCAATAATAGAACACCTTGGGCCGGCATTCAAAAAATAAAGTGCTCAGTCTCCATTATAAGCACACTGTGTAAATTCATTATCTGTACCGGCAAAAAAAACATGAAATGTGTGTGTCTGACATGAATTTGGCATGGCAACAAGCCTCTGAAATGAGGTTGAAATAATAATGGAACAGTCTCCAATAAAGGAACGTCTCCAATTATAGCACGGGGCGGAGGTACATTGAAAAAATAAAGGACCACGCTTATATTAGAGATAATACGGTATGTGAAGAATTACTCTGTATGGTTTGTGAGAACCAGCGAAACAGACACGTCTCAATGTTCAAACGAGTTCCTTCTCTCTTGATTTACGTAAATGCGTGTGTGTGTGTGTGTGTGTGTGTGTGTGTGTGTGTGCGTGCGTGTGTGTGTGTGTGTGTGCGTGTGTGTGTGTGTGTTTTATAGGCTACTACATGATGCTGGGTCTGCGTGGCGCCAGCAATGGCGAGGTCGTCGCTCTCGTCACGCCCAGCCAGCTGGCCACCGTGCCCACATCCGCCTGCACCGTCCGCTTCTACTACTACTTGGCCGGCGGAACTACCGGCAACGTTCGTGTAAGTCACTATACAGTAGGGGTGTCATGACAACGTTCGCGTAAGTCACTATACAGTAGGGGTGTCATGGCAACGTTCGCGTAAGTCACTATACAGTAGGGGTGTCATGACAACGTTCGCGTAAGTCGCTATACAGTAGGGGTGTCATGAGTCGGGGCACTACAGTCAAATATGTGTGTAGGACATGGTATGTGTGTAGCAAGAAGGACCCACGGGTTTGTGTGATCTCCCTGGTAGCCTACCGTAATCAGTAGCGCACTGTCCCGGAAAGACAGGGGTGCTGGGTTCGAATCCCGCTCGTGGAGCCTTCTTTTGCAACATGTGCAAGCGATATGCATGGAGGGTCTGGCTTGAATCTGCCGCCTTCCGTTTGCTTGACATTCTGATGGTGTGCTTCTCCCCGGTGCAGATGGTCCTGCAATCCGCCAGTGGTCGCAGTGCTCTCTGGACGACGTCAACCCAGTCATCGTCATGGACACGCGTAGTGCAGCCAATCTCCAGCACCGGCCCGTTCAACATCTCCTTTGAGGTATGTGCTTGCTCCTTGCGTGAAGCGTTTTGTGTTTGCAGCTATGGCGGGATGTGTCCAGCTTATCAACATGTATATCTGCTGTGCTAGCTATGCGTCTATGTGTGTGTGTGTAGGTGTGTGTGTGGGGGGGGGGGAGGGGGAGGGGGTGTTCGTGTGCGTGTGTGGGGGGGGGGGCATGTACGGGTGGATGGGGGGGGGAGGGGGGACATCTGTGTCTATTTGATTCCACAGCCCTTGCGTCAGTTGTGTAAGCTCGATGTGGTTGTTGCTGTTCTGCGCAGGCTGTGCGCAACACATTCTTCTCTGGCGTGTTTGCCATTGATGACGTCAGCTACGACCCGGCTTGTTTCAACGGTAAGTGTGAATGTGTGGTTAGGTGCGTGCGTGCGTGCCCATGTCTGTCACCATGGCGTGTGTGTGTGTGTGTGTGTGTGTGTGTGTGTGTGTGTGTGTGTGTGTGCGCGTGTGTGCATGTGCACGCAGATTATGTGCCACGGGCTTTTTCGCTGGTTGGCTGTGCTAGTAAGTTTTCTGGCGATAATGTGTATGCAGTGCTATGGGTCTACGTGCAAAGGGGAACAAAATGGAAGGGACTTGCCCCCACTTCCATCCAATATGCCACCGCCCCCGCTGTGCAGCATCTGATCGTGCTGCAGGAAAAAATAAAAATTTTAAAAATTTAAAAAAGTTCTCGTAAAGAGTATGTTTTTCTGCTTCTGTCCCTTTGCCCCGTCGTTCACAGCCAAGCCCACGGCCGCAGCCTGCCCGGTGTGGCAGAAGGCCTGCGCCGACGGCCAGTGCATCCTGGACTCGTGGTTCTGCGACGGCGACACGGACTGCCGTGACGGCTCCGACGAAAAGGGCTGCCCCGTTCCCACCACCCAATCGCCGCCAACCTTTCCTCCGGGACCGTATCCAGGTAAGGAAGGATGTCCTTATTTGACTTTTTGTAATTAGATTCCTGTGGAGAGCCAAGGATTAATTTATAAGTAGAAGAAAGAGGGCCAAAGAGCTACGAGATGGGCTAGAGCTGATTGCCAGTTAGGTGTAGAACGTCAGTACCGTTGGTCAGTGCCGTGCAATGTTATCGCATGAGCTGATTGTAAAGTAACTGCAGTGGTGTTGGGGATATATAATAGCGTAATCTGTAGCTTTTTTGTGCTCTTTTCTTCCTCGTATAAATTAGTCCCGATTTGTTTTTGTATTTATTCAACACTTCCTGGCTCGTCAAACGACTGCCAATAACAAATAAATGTGAAATGAAGAGCGAACCATATCCAAGCAAGGAAGGTTGTCGAGGGTTGCTCAGAATCTCCCCAAACCAGTCTTGAGACCAAGAGGTGTAGACTAAGATGTGTGTAGGGGCCATGCCCGTGGTCGAGCATGGACGTTGTGCACGGCCAACCGAGTGTGTGTGTGTGTGTGTGTGTGTGTGTGTGTGTGTGTGTGTGTGTGTGTGTGTGTGTGTGCCCATGCTTGCACATGTCTGTGTGTTCTTGTATGTAGCCGGCGTCTGTACCTACCAGACCGGCTTCTGCGGCTGGAAGCAGGTGCAGAGTGACACGGCGGACTTCCAGCGTCGCCGTGGCAGCACACCCAGCGTCTCCACTGGACCGTCTCGCGATCACACCACCGGCTCAACAACCGGTATGTACAAAGTCATTATAATCGTGTTTTTTTTTTGTTTTTTTTACAATGATCACAGCTCACAGGCAAAGACAAAAAATTGCATAGTGGGAGCATAGTGATGGTGAGGCTTTTTGCCCTCAGCCGACCTGAGGTCTCGACGTCATGGGTTTTCCGGAGTATAAGTCGCACTTTAAAAACCTGTAATTCATCAACAAAAAAAGTCGTCGCATCTTAGACTACAGTAAAACCTCTGACTAACGACCACCCCGTGGGGCCGGAGAAAGCGGCCTTTAGTGGCAGGTGGTCCTTAGTTAGAGGTTTGCACCGCACAGCCATTTATGAATGTGAGACCGTCCGTGCCTGGCGAAGTGGTCTGTAGTATCAGGCTGGTCGCTAGTCACGGTGGTCTTTCGTTACAGGTTTTGCCGGACATGTACGATGGTCAAATTGACAGTGACAGATAGGGCAGATGCCTGTATTCAGCACTCAGTATTAGCAGCAACTTCAGGCTCTCCAGCAACATTGTGAACTGGTTTTCACGAGGAAACTTTCATGCCTTCTCAACCTCTCCAAGGTTATTTTTGTTTGCAAAGTACATTTGGTGTCTGTGCGAATTTCTTAATTTCAGTTTTTTTAGTTTCCGTGACGGTTTAGAATGATTTTTTGAAATTTTGAACTGCTGTTCCATCCACTATAATGTATGTGACAGATCGCGTACAACATGCATTGACACGATATCATTGTGCAACACATGATTCCGCTGCTGTTTCTGTTCGCTGGTTAGGATTCTACGCCCACGTTGAGGCCAGCGGCCTTGCTGCGTTCGGCACGCTGCAGATGGTATCGCCGACGTTCAACGCCGCCGGCTACCAGTGCACGTTCACGATGGCATACCACATGTGGGGTGCCAGCATTGGTACTCTCGAGGTCTACTACGCATCGATCGTGCCAGGAAGGTACGCGTGATTTTTCTATAAGCCCATTGCACAATGGCGTAATCTGAACCATAAAACACCCCACACAGCCGCCTGCACCTGGGCATGGTCATCTGGGGTGTTGAACAGTGCATTGCTGATCCCAGCGTACTCACAAGCATTACTCATACCTTCCATATTTGGCAATGCGCAATGGGCTTGTTCACTCCATGGTCGGCATAGTGGTCCCTTTACAATCCGGCACCATTTGTGCTACGGAAACTTTTTGCAGGATTAGAGAGGGTGCTTGGATTCACGAATCTGATTTACTGCTGCAATGCGCATGGAAAGGACATTTTGGCTACTGAAAACTGTGCTTGTTCACAGAGGGTGCTGGTTCACAGAGGGTGCTGGTTTATAGAGGGTGCTGGTATATAGAGGGTGCTGGTATATAGAGGGTGCTGGTTTATAGAGGGTGCTGGATTATAGAGGGTGCTGGTTTATAGAGGGTGCTGGTTTATAGAGGGTGCTGGTTTATAGAGGGTGCTGGTTTATAGAGGGTGCTGGTTTACAGAGGGTGCTGGTTTATAGAGGGTGCTGGTTTATAGAGGGTGCTGGTTTATAGAGGGTGCTGGTTTATAGAGGGTGCTGGTTTATAGAGGGTGCTGGATTATAGAGGGTGCTGGTTTATAGAGGGTGCTGGTTTATAGAGGGTGCTGGTTTATAGAGGGTGCTGGATTATAGAGGGTGCTGGATTGTAGAGGGTGCTGGTTTATAGAGGGTGCTGGTTTATAGAGGGTGCTGAATTATAGAGGGTGCTGGTTTATAGAGGGTGCTGGTTTACAGAGGGTGCTGGATTATAGAGGGTGCTGGTTTACAGAGGGTGCTGGTTTATAGAGGGTGCTGGTTTATAGAGGGTGCTGGTTTATAGAGGGTGCTGGTTTACAGAGGGTGCTGGTTTATAGAGGGTGCTGGTTTATAGAGGGTGCTGGTTTATAGAGGGTGCTGGTTTATAGAGGGTGCTGGTTTATAGAGGGTGCTGGATTATAGAGGGTGCTGGTTTATAGAGGGTGCTGGTTTATAGAGGGTGCTGGTTTATAGAGGGTGCTGGATTATAGAGGGTGCTGGATTGTAGAGGGTCTTGGTTTATAGAGGGTGCTGGTTTATAGAGGGTGCTGAATTATAGAGGGTGCTGGTTTATAGAGGGTGCTGGTTTACAGAGGGTGCTGGTTTATAGAGGGTGCTGGTTTATAGAGGGTGCTGGTTTATAGAGGGTGCTGGTTTATAGAGGGTGCTGGATTATAGAGGGTGCTGGTTCACAGAGGGTGCTGGTTTATAGAGGGTGCTGGTTTATAGAGGGTGCTGGTTTATAGAGGGTGCTGGATTATAGAGGGTGCTGGTATATAGAGGGTGCTGGTATATAGAGGGTGCTGGTTTATAGAGGGTGCTGGTTCACAGAGGGTGCTGGTTCACAGAGGGTGCTGGTTCATAGAGGGTGCTGGTTCATAGAGGGTGCTGGTTCATAGAGGGTGCTGGTTCATAGAGGGTGCTGGTTCATAGAGGGTGCTGGTTCATAGAGGGTGCTGGTTCATAGAGGGTGCTGGTTCATAGAGGGTGCTGGTTCATAGAGGGTGCTGGTTCATAGAGGGTGCTGGTTCATAGAGGGTGCTGGTTCATAGAGGGTGCTGGTTCATAGAGGGTGCTGGTTCATAGAGGGTGCTGGTTTATAGAGGGTGCTGGTTTACAGAGGGTGCTGGTTTATAGAGGGTGCTGGTTTATAGAGGGTGCTGGTTTATAGAGGGTGCTGGTTTATAGAGGGTGCTGGTTTATAGAGGGTGCTGGTTTACAGAGGGTGCTGGATTATAGAGGGTGCTGGTTTATAGAGGGTGCTGGTTTATAGAGGGTGCTGGTTTATAGAGGGTGCTGGTTTATAGAGGGTGCTGGTTTATAGAGGGTGCTGGTTTACAGAGGGTGCTGGTTTATAGAGGGTGCTGGTTTATAGAGGGTGCTGGTTTACAGAGGGTGCTGGTTTATAGAGGGTGCTGGTTTATAGAGGGTGCTGGTTTATAGAGGGTGCTGGTTTATAGAGGGTGCTGGTTTATAGAGGGTGCTGGTTTATAGAGGGTGCTGGATTAAAGAGGGTGCTGGTTTATAGAGGGTGCTGGTTTATAGAGGGTGCTGGTTTACAGAGGGTGCTGGATTATAGAGGGTGCTGGTTTATAGAGGGTGCTGGTTTATAGAGGGTGCTGGTTTATAGAGGGTGCTGGTTTATAGAGGGTGCTGGTTTACAGAGGGTGCTGGTTTATAGAGGGTGCTGGTTTATAGAGGGTGCTGGTTTACAGAGAGTGCTGGTTTATAGAGGGTGCTGGTTTATAGAGGGTGCTGGTTTATAGAGGGTGCTGGTTTATAGAGGGACGACTGTTGTACCTACGTGTACATGCGGGATATCTTGCCGGCTTTATCAAGCTGAGGAAGTAGTAGCAATTTGCAGCAACCAGACCACTTGTGTCAGTGATGGTGTAGGGTTCTCCGTGTTCTGATGTCGCTGCAGTGGAGCTTGCGCACCTTGAGAAATGTTTTT
>NC_088655.1:23595075-23597575 GCF_964019385.1 Sycon ciliatum | reverse complement strand
TGCCATTGCACTTGCCATATTTAGGTATGCTGACGGCTCCAGCGCCATCCTCTGGAAGCTGTGCTTCGACCAGGGCCGCCAATGGCACAACACCGTCATTGACCTGCCCAACAATGGCCAGCAGTTCTACATCCGCTTCATTGCCACTCGTGGAAACGGATTCACCGGTGATATCTCCCTGGACGACATCCAGTTCCTCGGCCCGGCGCCCACCACACGTAAGAAGGTTTCCTGTGCTAGGCTTTCTGCTGTGTGTGTGCGTGTGTGTGCGTGTGTGTGCGTGCGTGCGTGTTTGTGTGTGTGCGTGCGTGTTTGTGTGTGTGCGTGCGTGTTTGTAGTAGTTAGTACTTGTAGTCGTTTTTATTATTTTACTAGGGGAGTCTCAACAGGCTACTGCCTTTTTACTGGGAACCCTAGGTGAAGTTTAACCATGTGTGTGTCTGTGTGTGTGTGTGTGTGTGTGTGTGTGTGTGTGTGTGTGTGTGTGTGTGTGTGTGTGTGTGCGTGTATGTGTGTGTCTGTGTGTGTCTGTCTGTGTGTGTTTGCAGCTCCGCCCAAGTGCCCCGTTGGCCAATGGTACTGCTTCAAGAGCAAGATCTGCATCGACTCGCGCCAAGTGTGCGACTTCAACGTTGACTGCGGTAGCTCCAGCGAAGACGAGGATGCCTGCTGTACGTTGTTCACATATCACACAATTGTATTAGACTCATTTCCTTGCTCATATGAATTGCTGTCTGAGTTATTGAAGATAGTGTCTGCTCCGAACGCCGGAGCTTGCGCTTCCTGCCGACTTGCTTGACACTTGACTGACTCACGACTGTGTCTGGAGCCCACGAGAAGCCCGTCGAACCCTTGTCTTAGTTATCTTGCTGTATTCCCTGTAAGAGCCTATGGTGGGAAGGGGGATTTTTCCACCATGTTCTTCTAGACCGGTGTTGACGGCATAGATGCATATATACAGTAAAATCTTAAGCGGATGCCCTTGGTGCAGTGGAAACTCTCTCTGGTACTAGCTGTGCTGTGCAAAGTTCCTGCAACTCTCCTGCTCCCTCTCATATCTGCTCTGCTCTGCTCTCTCTCTCTCTCTCTCTCTCTCTCTCTCTCTCTCTCTCTCTCTCTCTCTTCTCTCTTTCTCTCTCTCTTTCTCTCTCTCTTTCTCTCTCTCTTTCTCTCTCTCTTTCTCTCTCCTCTCTCTCTCTCTCTCTCTCTCTCTCTCTCTCTCTCTCTCTCTCTCTCTCTCTCTCTCTCTCTCTCTCTCTCTCTCTCTCTCTCGCTCCCATGTTCTCCCTTGCAGCCAAGCCATGTGACTTTGAGAGCGGCCAGTGCAACTGGAAGAACGCCATCTTCCGCGATCTGGTCTGGGCCAGGCACTTTGGCTTCACGGCCACAGCCGGCACCGGTCCATCTGTCGATCACACCAAGGGAACTAGACAAGGTAACTTGTGCTATGCATGCTTAGTTCAAATCTGCTGAATTTGGGTTAGGGATTGTGACGTTGTACTAGACTCAGCGCACTTTGCTGTGTAGACGCAGGGGACTGTTCAACCCTCCTGGGTGTGCCGCTCTGACCAAAACGTTTGCATGCATTTTCACGGGGATATCTGTATGCATCCTGTACGGTTGTGTGTTCCACTTCGGCACGGTGGCACGTTGGAACAGTCTGCGTGATCGGGTTTTGGCTGAAGCCAGGGTCAAACTGAGACCCACAGAACACTCAGCAGAGCTTTGTAAGGGCCGGTCTGCAACAATGCTTGACACACGTGACGTGTCCGTTTTGGTTTTTTTCTTTTTTTTCCTTTCCCCTTGCCATATCCAAGGCTTCTACATGTATGCCAATGCCGTCGGCCAGTTCTACGGTGCGTTCGCCAACTACCAGTCGACGCTCTTCCAGCGCACTGGCGCGGGTTGCCGCATGACCTTCTGGTACCACATGTTCGGAGCACTCCAGGTATGCTGGTTGCCATGCCATCCGTACAGTACTGTCGGTCACCGAAGAACTAGGGGGTCATCCTCCTAGCCTAGACCATTCTTATTTTCATGTATTTTTTTATTTTTTTATTTTTTTATCACATTGCACATACGAAAGAAGGGGGAGACAAAGCGAAGACGAAACAAAAAAGACAACAATGGGTGTGTAGGCGCTACATGAGCTGCGCTGGTGAGATGCAGTGGACTCCCCCGACCAAGGGTCTCGGGATCGGCGTACACAGCAAGCACCATGGGAGGGGGGGGGGGGCGAGAGGAATGCATTACAGTCTATGCACAGTTGAGTCA
Organism: Sycon ciliatum; assembly: GCF_964019385.1. Lineage (NCBI taxonomy): Eukaryota > Metazoa > Porifera > Calcarea > Leucosolenida > Sycettidae > Sycon > Sycon ciliatum. Next base: position 23,595,301 of record NC_088655.1, on the reverse strand, counting down.
CCGTGTACACGTTGGTATGCTGCTCTTGGTGAAATTCTAGCCAGTTCGTTCTTCGGCGCTCCGTTCTTCGGCGCTCGACAACACTGTACTGTACTGTGTTATTGTAAAAACAGAAAGGTTCCAGGCTGTCCACAACTCATACTCATTTCCCCATACCCATTTAAGGTTACAGGTCATGGCACCCAGGCTCTGCACTCCGTATTTGGCATTGCAGAAAGACGTATAA
>NC_088655.1:23582575-23590075 GCF_964019385.1 Sycon ciliatum | reverse complement strand
AGCGGTATCGTGCCCGCCCGGACAGCTGCCGTGTCTCAGTGGCAGCCATTGCTACGCTGCGTCTGCTAAGTGTGACGGCACAGCTCAGTGTCAGGACGGTACGGACGAGACCAACTGCCCGACTGTGCCCATGACTGGTACGACCATGGCTCCGTTCACGGGACCCACAACACAGCCTGGTACGTACAGTTGTTTTCTCCTGCTCTCCGTCACTCTCTCTCTCTCTCTCTCTCTCTCTCTATTGCTCTCTCTTGCTCTCTCTCTCTCTCTCTCTCTCTCTCTCTCTCTCTCTCTCTTTCTCTCTCTCTCTCTCTCTCTCTCTCTCTCTCTCTCTCTCTCTCTCTCTCTCTCTCTTGCTCCTGCTCTCGCTCTCTCGCTCTCTCTCTCTCTCTCTCTCTCTCTCTCTCTCTCTCTCTCTCTCTCTCTCTCTCTCTCTTTCGTTCTCCCTCTCTTCCTGTGTCTCAATTTCTTTCCAATCCAAGCATCGTGCGTTCATAGCATCAATAGTCACCCCATGTGTGTCTTTTTCTGTGTGTATGTGTGTGTGTGTCTGTGTCTGGGTCTGGGTCTGTGTGTGTGTGTGTGTTTGTGTGTGTCTTTGGATGTATGTGTGCATGTGTATCTTTGTCTGTGTGTTTGTGTGTGTGTGTGTGTTTGTGTGTGTTTGTGTCTGTTTCCGTGTTCACTACTGCATACACACGTGCACAGCCGCCTGCCCGGCCGATTGCGACTTTGAGAGCGGAAAGTGCAAGTTTGAGGACGACCACACCGTGCCCATGTCCTTCACTCTCGACAACGGCGGTACCCCGAGCTTCAACACTGGACCGGCGGCTGATCACACGTTCAAGAACTCAACAGGTACGGGATGACAGCATTCACAGCTTGAGCTCCGATTTCCCGCTTACTGTACTGTTTGAATGTTATTATAGTCAAAGACTCATGTTCATCTTTCTCCGTGTAGTACAACGTAAGTTGGATGTCGTACTGTTAGGTTCCAGAGGTCCTGAATGACAACTGTGTCACATGCTTAGTCTCTCGGTGTCTCACTTTTCTCTCTCTTGATCTTACTATCTCTCCCTTTCTATCTATCTATCTCATTCTCCTCCCCCCCCCCTCTCTCTTTCTTTCTTGTTCTCTTTCTCTGCTCGCTCTCTGCTCTCTCTCTCTCTCTCTCTCTCTCTCTCTCTCTCTCTCTCTCTCTCTCTCTCTCTCTCTCTCTCTCTCTCTCTCTCTCTCTCTCTCTCTCTCTCTCTCTCTCTCTCTCTCTCTCTCTCTCTCTCTCTCTCTCTCTCTCTGTCTCTCTCTCTGTCTCTCTCTCTGTCTCTCTCTCTCTCTCTCTCTCTCTCTCTCTCTCTCTCTCTCTCCTCTCTCTCTCTCTCTCTCTCTCTCTCTCTCTCTGTCTCTCTCTCTCTCTCTCCCTATCTCTCTCTCTCCCCCCTTTTCTCTCTCTCTTTCTCTCTCTCTCTCTCTCTCTCTCTCTCTCTCTCTCTCTCTCTCTGTCTCTCTGTCTCTCTGTCTCTCTCCCCTTTCTCTCTCTCTCTCTCCCCTTTCTCTCTCTGTCTCTCTCTCTCCCCTTTCTTTCTCTCTCTCTCTCTCTCTCTCTCTCTCTCTCTCTCTCTCTCTCTCTCTCCCCTCTCTCAGGTCACTATATCTACATTGAGACGTCTGGAGCGACAGCTGGTAACAAGGCACGCGTCATCACGAACTACTTCTTCCCGCAGTCCACGCCGCTCACCACCACGTTCTGGTACCACATGAACGGAGCCACCATTGGCACACTGCGCGTCGTGGTGCAAGACATCAACTCCACCACGTGGAGATCGGTACGCTTTAACCCCGCGTTTAGAATCATCGGGAATTGGTTGGTAGGTGGGCAGGGGGAGGGGGGGGGGGAGTGGAAGGGAAGGGAAGGGTGGGGGAGAGGGGGAGTGCTTGCCAGCGTTTAGCAGTACATGCAGTGCAGAGGCATCAACGTACATATCCTTGCATGCATTGGGGATTTCTCTTCTAGGCATTGGGCACAACAAACCCTGAAGCTTCCACGAATATGTGCGTTTGGGTTAGCAACCAGGAGCCAGAGCCTGAAAACAGTGAATTGTTTTAAATACTTGATCACGTTACCGTCACTAAACACGCTTGGCTGGCCTTAGCATTAGTCAAATGAGCAGAAGAAATGAGGAACGAGTGAGGCCAATGAGGTGAACACACGCATACAACTCCAGAATAGGTAAAACAAAAATCTGAATTTGTGTGTGGGGGGGGGAGGAGGAGGAGGTTGCCTATGATACCGGAAAGGATCGATCTCCACAACAGCTTGTCTCCGATTGTAGCGTGGCCTTCTGACGCAGGCTTGAAGGCGGCCCTCAAAACCATTCAGCCCTGACCCGAGTACAGTTGACTCCACTTATAACGAACTCGCATATAGTGAGTTTCGTGGTATAGCAAACCGCGGTCCATATCCTTGTTTGAACCCACAGTGTGGGTGTATTTCTGTTATAACAAACTTCGGCTATAAAGAACTAATTCTCCTGCACAATGGTGTCCGTTACATCAGGAGTTGACTGCGTTTGCATTCCGTGTTTTCTCCTCCTTGTCAGGTTTGGTCCAAGACAGGCAACCAGGGTAACTCCTGGATCCAGGCGGCCGGCATCGTCGTCAACTCGGCCAAGATGTTCCGCGTCGGGTTCGAGGCGTCGGCCGGAACCAGCTTCACTGGGGACATTGCGCTGGACGACATCACCTTCACCAAGGGATGCGGCTTCGTTCCCAAGCCCACCGGACCACCTCCACCAGCTGGTAAGGAAATCGAGAACTTCTTCTTTCTCCTCTTCTTCTGTTGCTGCCGTGACCGTAATTTTTTTGTTTATTTATCTATTTTTTATTTATTCATTCACGATCACGTGGCACTAGCCAATGAAAAGGGGATGTGGGCGATAGCCAGCCGTGGTGGTAATAGAGCTAGAGGGGAAAAAGAAAAAGAATCAAATGGGAACTGTACCACTGCAACTGCTCAAGATACAGAGTACGAGACGAAGCAACTTTGAAATCCTCGAGTTTATCATGCCTAAGAAAAGAGAGGGAGCTCGGCAAAGCAGATGCTGAACGGGGAGGTATGCATCAAAGATGGCCGTCGCCTTTTTGCGGTGCAAGTTGCCCCATACTTGGCAGGTGCAACCCGTTCTAGTACATTTATGAGTATGACCTCACAAAGTTCATGATCTTTTATGCAGAGTTGGTATCAAGGTGTGTACGGTTGTAGTCGACTTGTCCCGCAAAGCCTAGTGGCGAAAAATTGATGAATACGTCCCATTGCGTGACGCACCTAGTGAATGGTGCATTTTGCAGCTGACTGCAGGCGCTGACTGCGAGGTCTTCACCTATCATAGTTTTGTGTGCTTGAGCGTTCATCAATTCAGCTGGTGTGTGTGTGTGTGTGTGTGTGTGTGTGTGTGTCTGTGTGTGTGCGTGCGTGTGTGTGTGTTTGTGCGTGTGTGCAATGTTATTCTTGTAGGCACGACCGTTGGTGACTGCGATTTCGAGACGGAGAACTGTTGCTGGACTAACACTCGCGTGGGTGACACGTTTGACTGGGAGTGTGGCCGTGACTCTACGGTCTCACAGGGCACTGGTCCCAACGGGGATTACCCCACTGGCAAGGGTAAGTGAAAGTTCTGTACAATCACTGCAGCCCAGCGCTGGTTCTCTCTGCCTCTCTCTCTCTCTCTCTCTCTCTCTCTCTCTCTCTCTCTCTCACACACACACACACACACACACAAACATTTCATGTTCTCTTCTATTGTCTTGCTCCTTACCACAGGCCACTTCATGTACATCGAGGCATCGACTTCCAACTTCTTCGCCCAGGCCGACCTGGTCGGACCGTTCCTGAACGGACCCGCCCGTCGCGGACAGTGCTCATTCACTATGTGGTACCACATGCATGGAACCAGTGTGGGAACTCTGCAGGTCAGTTCAGGAGAGCGGTGGGTCGGGGCCGGGGGGGGGGGGGGGTAAATGACCCCGTTTCAATGGGAGCAAAGAGGGTCATAGTACCCTTGGAGTGAACTCAGGAGGGTGATGGGGTAATACCCTTTTTGTGGGTAGGAAGTGAGTTGCTGTGCCTACTGGCAGTGAAAAGCCAATTGACCTCGTCCATATAATTCATTAGTTGAGGGTGTCGAAAAGGGAAAAAGTCTGAAGAAAAAATTGACTTTCACCACCAGGACTCGAACCAGGGACCTTCGCTTGAGGCCAACAATGCTCTGACCTCTGGTCTCCGCCATTTGGATTTGGCGCCTTTTTTGTTGCCTATGGTATTTGCAAGACAGTTAGTTTTGAGAAGTCAATGTGTTTTTCCGTATTTGTTCTTCTCAAAATCACAATCCACGCTACCTGGTGGATCGACATTATCACGAATGCTTTTATCAGATGACGAACGGAAAGATGACCGACAGTGGATGTATTACTCCCGATATAATGCTTGCTTTTTTAATTTCTGTACGTGTGTGTTTCTGTCCTGCTGCTAGATCCAAACTATCCTGCAGGGATCACCGCCGTTCTTCTTCGTTCCCGGCCTCCGCGTGCTGTGGACCCGCAGCGGCGAACAAGGTAGGGAGCAGTGCTTGATTGCAGCGTGACGGACATTAGAAAGCTGCAGCGACAGAGAGAACACCTCCTGTTTTCAACTGGCCTGGATGATCTCGTATCATCTGCCGTTGCTGGCTCATTTATATGGGGACATACAAGTGTTAGGGATCAATATTGGACTTCGGAGCCAACCGACCATTCTTGTGAGATCTTACGAACTCACATGGGTGACTTTGGTGCATTATTTGCGTTTGTGTGCATATCCTGACCAAGCTGTGCTTCTTGTCTGCTCTCCACCTTGCTTTGTGCACACACACAATGCACACACACACACACACACACACACACACACGTACGCACACACACACGTACGCACACACGTACGCAGGCAACCAGTGGCTCAACGCCACCGTGGACCTGTACGGTACACACTACGGCGGCACACCGTTCCAGGTGATCGTCCAGGCCCAGCGCGGTGGCACGTTCAGCTCTGACATCGCCGTCGATCACTTCGTCTTCTCATCCGGCTGTGGAAGTCTTTTCTTGAGTAAGTTGGTCTACGCCAGTCTCGTCTCCTTTGTTTCGTTTCTGCTACAGTAAAACCTGATGTAAGCGACCTCTGTGTTTAGCGACCACCCTGCTCTTAACGACCGTTTTTCCATGCACAGACAGTTCTACACAGAGACCTTGGGACCTGGTTTTAGAGAACACCTGGCTTTAACGACCGCTTTTGCTTGCACCGTGGGGTGGTCGCTTAGACCGGGTTTTACTGCGCTATTTTGTCACCGCTTTGTTCTTGTGTAAGCCACGCCAGTCTCGTCCTCCTTGTTTCGTTTCTCCTGCTATTTTATCACCGTTTGCTCATGACCGGCTCGTTACGTGCATCCTCAATATTCACACACACACACAAGACGCACAAGGAAGGATGGTAGAGTTGTGTGTGGCAACTCCAAGTTTCTTGCTTTTAATGGAATCATCATCAAGCGACTTGTGGCGCTGCTAAATATTTATATTTGTTTCTGTTTTTGGAAAAGTCGGCGGGGAGAATTCAATCTAATCAGAGCACTGCAGAGTACAATTGATGCAGACATGGCCACACAATATCACTAATTTTTCTTGTCTTTTTTCGTGTTTTGCTCATGTTTTTGCAGAGAAGAACCTGTGCGCGTCCAACCCGATCTGCAGGTCTATCAATTACAACCACACGGGATTCACACCTCCACCTTACAGCAAGGGTAAGCCCGCGGTGTCAGCATGTTGTGCATGCTGTTGCTGCGCTTGCGTCACTCCGTTGTACGTGCCGCTGGTGCACCGTCTTCTGCCCCCTCCCCGGTGACAACCGTGTCGACCGTGTGTCGTGGACATCGCACTGCCGTCTGCCCAATGTCGGCCTGGTTCGGCCATGAGGCCTTGTGTCCCACGCCTTTCAGTGCCCCACTGCTTCACGCTGTTATCTTTGATAGTATTCTAGTTCTGGTCGAGTGGATTCACGTTCTTTTGCCACCCACTTTCATGGCCGCATTCTCCTCCCCTCTCTACCCCCCCCCCCCTCCCACTCTCCCACTCGCTCTTTCTTTCTCGCTAATTTCCTGCTTGTCTGTTTGTCTGTGCGTGTGCCCGTGTGTCTATTATCTGTGCGTATATGTGTCTGTCTGTCTGTCTGTTTGTCTGTCTGTATCTTTATCTCTCTGTGTATCTGTATGTATGTTTGCCTGTCTGTTATCTCTATGCGTTACCAGACTTGACTGGCACATGTAACTTTGACGGCGGCAACTGCTATTGGACGGTCAGTGCCTATGGCGATGTCCCATGGATCTTCCACGAGGGCAGCACTGGCTCCTTTGGCACCGGCCCTAGCAAGGACAGCTCAGGAAATCCTTTCGGTAAGTCGATCTACAGGTCTATGTCCCATCCTGTGTCACGTTATCCTTTCTCCCATTCGCCACGTAGTCCTTTCCCTGGTCTGTCGCCGTGTATAGACGGTACGTGACCTCGCACTACCCCCGCGCTACGCACAATACCATGCACTGCTCTCATGTGTCTGCAAAATAAACGACTTCCTTATGTCAGTTCATGACCCAACGGTCTACCCTCGTTACCCTGGGGGTTTCGAAAGTCTTGTTCGGTCACGAGTATTATAATCATACCCTCCGGGCGTGAATGTACGCGTTTCAGACGTCATGGGATTTTTGATCGTTGTGTATTTTAAAGGAGGATTGTTTTGTCACCGATGTTGTACTACCCCGGGTAGATTTGTAGTAGCGTATCAGTAGCTAGCCGTACGGTGGTCAGCTCGGTCGGAAGCGATGTGCACACGGCAGGGTCGAAGCAGGTCCTTCCTGGCACGCCCGGCTGTTCTTCTTGATTTGACTCTGTTATCGTATCCCAACTGGATTTCTGGGTGGCTTTAGATAATTATAACGTACATATACTTGAGCGTGGTCGGGAAAGATGCCTTTTCTTCTGTTCCAACCAGTGACGGTGAAGTTGGTTTTTCCCCAGGGGGAAATGTCGAGTTATTCCAAGTGGTTTTGTAGTTTTGCAGTCACACCCGGCCGTGGCATATCCGTCCTTGGGTGAATTTGGGTAACTGTATTTGGTGATACATGTACTAGAAGCGGGCAGTTGTCCTCAGAGCGCAAAAGCTGGATTCTGATGTTTCCTTTGCTCTGCTCGATTCAGGACACTACTACTACCTGGAAGCCAGCCTTGCGCAGACCGGTCAATGGGCCCTGCTTGAAGGCCCGCACGTTCTTGCCTCGCCCACTGGTGCATGCACAATGACGCTGATGTACCACATGTTTGGCACCCAGATTGGCACGCTCTCCATCAATATCTACAGCAAGATCAATGGATTCAAGACGGTAAGCTAGCAGTCCTTCCGTGGTTTGCTTATCCTGATTTATGTTCTTC
>NC_088655.1:23515075-23577575 GCF_964019385.1 Sycon ciliatum | reverse complement strand
CTTTCGACCTGGGTTTGCTGGCAGAGTTAAACTAGAATAATATTGTTCTCGCTCCACGCATACAGTCAGCTTTGCGTATAACGACACTCGGCTGGGCATCAGAAAAAGTGTCCTTATTCGTGTCCTGATACCCGAAGTCTCGTTATTTGTATTACAGTTAGATGAGATTTTGCTCTGGGCATGGAAATTCTGTCGCTATTCGCGAATTGTCGTTATATCCGCAGTCGTCATTAGCGAAATTGACGGTACTAGCATACCCAGACACAAAGACAGCAATAGCAATGGCACACAAATGGAAGGGTAGTTGGCCGCTGCCAGATATGGCCGGGACACTGGTGAGACTCAAAAAACTGCCTGAAGAAGTCAGGAAAAGACAAGAACGATAATGAACACACCAGGTGCCATATTTGCAACTGGAAATGTTGCACGAGAAATCTTCTCTCGCCTACCTCGCTGCGATCAGCCGGCTAGAAATACAACTGCTTTGAACTCTTTTTAATTGTTTGTATTTGGTCTTGTGTTACATTGTGTGTGTGTGTGTGTGTGTGTGTGTGTGTGTGTGTGTGTGTGTGTGTGTGTGTGTGTGTTTTGGCTGCCTACATGTAGGTGTGGTCTAAGAAGGGTAACCAGGGCGACTGGTGGCGTCAGGCCATCGTTCCCGTCAACAGCACCGAGAAGACGTTCAGCATTCTCGTCTTCGGCATCTCTGGCACCAGCTTCACTGGCGACATTGCTCTAGACGACGTCGCTCTGCTCACATGCGGTAAGAGACATCCCCCAATACCAGTACGATGTGCCGTATTTTCCCGAGTGCAGTAAACCTCCCCAGATCCGGGTGCCCCTAATCCGGGCACGTTCGTCCACCGGGCACCTTTCTGACCCATCTACTGTCACACAAAAATGCCTTTTCCGCGAAAAACAACCCCAAAAACTATTGATTGGCATAAAAAAATTGTCTTCCTTGCATGCAGCAAGTATGGAAATTCTGAATTACGGGCAGAGAGATGGAAATGGAAAATTACCGTATTCCCCGAATATAAGTCGCACCTTTTTACACCAGAACATCAAGGGTAAAAAAAGGGGTGCAACTTACAATCGAGCATGGCTTACTACTGAAGTGAATATCCAGTATCACCTTCTCTGAAGAGCCTTTCCTAGGCGAAACAGCTGTCAGAAAGAACTATTTTACCCGTGACCCCTTCGTTGTATGAGATTATTGGTGTGAGCAATGGCTACCGAGGGTAGCAATGGTCGGCTTTAGAGTGCATGGAGGAGGAGAGTTTGTTGTTTTTGAAGAGAATATAATCGAAACAATCATAGGGATCAAACCTGAAAATGGGGGTGCGACTTATACTCCAGTGTGACTCACAATCTGATGCTGTTGCTGCCGCTGTTTCTGCTGCTGCTGCTGTTTCTGCTGCTGCTGTTGCTGCTGCCGCCGCCGCTGTTTCTGCTGCTGTTGCTTCTGTTTCTGTTGCTTCTGCTGCCCCTGTAGGTGCTATCACCAAAAAGACTGGAAACACTATGGACTGTGACTTTGAGCCCAACCTGTGCCTGTGGCAACACGTTCCGCAGAACACGTTGTACTGGCGTCTGCGTCGCGGCAGGACGCCCAGCGGCGGTACTGGACCGGGCAGCGACCACACCTTCGGAAACTCCACAGGTTGGTTAGCGTTTGTATGCGTGTGTGTGTGTGTGTTTGTGTGTGTTTGCGGGTGCGCGTTTTGTTTAGTTGCCCGGCCATATTGCTTTTTTTTTAACCCTTTACCATCCGTGCGTACTTGAATTGATCTCTTGAGATCGACGGACATGCCTACACTAAAACATTTGTAACTCGATCGATTCTTGTCGGAATCTAAAAAACTAAGTATCTAGGAAGAAGCCGAAGAGCTCCATCAATCGATCTCTCTCTCTCTCTCTCTCTCTCTCTCTCTCTCTCTTTATTACATTCACGAATTTTCTTTTCTTTGCATTGGTACGTTTCCAGGCCACTATGTGTACATCGAGACCTCAGCACCGTTCGCAACTGGTGACAAGGGACAAATGACGTCACTGACAATGGCCGCCTCTGGACCAGGATGCATGCTCTCCTTCTGGTGAGTTGCCTGCTGCTGCTTTCGCTGTCGCTGCTGCTGCTTTCGCTGTCGCTGCCGCTGCTACCACTGCTGCTACCACTGCTGCTACCATTGCTGCAACTATCGCTGCAACTATCGCTGCTGCTGCTGCTACCATTGTTGCTGCTGCTGCCCCTGCTGCTGCTGCTGCTGCTACCATTGCTGCAGCCAATCCTGCTACCATTGCTGCAGCCAATCCTGCTACCATTGCTGCAGCCAATCCTGCTACCATTGCTGCTGCTGCTGCTGCTGCTGCTGCTGCTGCTGCCACTGCTGCTACCATTGCTGCAGCCAACTCTGCTATAGCTGCTGCTGCTCAATGCCATTATACAAAATTCAATCTTGCCAGGTAAACTAAACACATAATTCTGGAAAGCCTAATGAGTATTCTGATTTTGCCGCGTTGGGTGAAATTGACATATTTCCTACGGTAATCCAGAGATTTTATTGCCAACCCGGTCTGCTTCAGGATTGTGCCTGGTTTGGAGTGGTTTCCCGTGGTAAATCAGTGAGGCTCTTGTCCTGTTGTCGTGCTATCGTTGCTCTACAGGTATCATATGTTGGGAAGCGGCATTGGTTCACTCAACGTCTACATGAATAATGCCAAGGGACAGCAGCTGCTCTGGACCAAGTCTAGCTCACAAGGAACCGCGTATGTATACGTTTAGTGCAAACAGATCTCTATCGTCATGCACGTGTACGACAAACACACGCACACAAGTAGCGCACTCACACACACACGCTCGCGCATGCACGCACACACGCGTGTGCACACACACACACACACCTTGATCCTTGAGGGTGGTGACATCCCCACGGATGCGGAACGCTCCTTCTAACTGAGTCTCCCGCGCGCGCGCACGCGCACGCAAACCGTAAAAACGTACTTCTGTGGTGTATGCTGATGCGTACGTTTGTCCACGTGTCCTGTGTGTATGTGTGTGTGTGTGCACGCGTGTGCAGCTGGAGGAACGCGACAGTCGCGCTGAACAGCGCCAGCAACTACACGGTGGTGTTCGAGGGCGTGCGTGGCAGCACCTGGCAGGGTGACATCTCGCTTGACGACATCAAGTTCATCGGCAACTGCCCGCTGCCAGGTCCAAGCCTGCCACCGCCTCCGCCCCCGCAGCTCTACAGCGGCAACTGCAACTTCGAGTCGTGCTCCTGCTGCTGGTACAACAACATCTGGGACAACCTGGACTTCTACCGCGGCCAGGGCGCCACGGCAACGCAGAGCACCGGTCCGCAGTTCGACCACACGCTGGCCAACGCCTTCGGCTCCTACATGTACCTGGAGGCGTCGTCGCGAGTTGCCGGCGGCAACGCGCGCTACATCAGCAAGGGAATGTACCAGGTGGGTTGCTCTGCCGGCTTTTTTTTTTACTAAGGCTACAGCTTCCAATCATGACATGCAAAGCAGCGGTGCAGCATCGCAGGCATGAATCGTGGACGTGGTGACGGCTCTGCCGTTCTGCTCCGCTGCTGGCATGCTGCTTGCGTTATGTAGACATCCGTGGTTTCTCCTTACAACGTTATGGGTGATGGTGGGGTTGCCATGGAAATGTGTCCGGTGGAAGACATACTGTAAAAGCCATATACCGGTACAACGAAGTTCTAATTCTAACGAGTTAACGAGGAGGACTCTGTCGTTAAAATAGAAATCGTTATACAGAAATCGATACAATACTGTTGCTATTGAGCGTTGAGAATGAGTGAGAATCGTTAACTTTGGTACACGTAAACCAGTCAATTTTAGGAAATCGTTATATATGCGCCTCGTTAGAATAATGGCTTTTACAGTAAGTGGGTTACACAGCACGGATGCATTGTTGCGTTCCTCAGTCATTCTGACCCGAGCTCACTCTGTACCTAGCATCATATTCTGTTACTTAAAATATGCTTTTTTAGATTTTTTTTCATTTACTACTGATCTCATGGTGTCTTTTTCTCCGTCTCTGCCTCTCTTTTCCCCAACTGTGCATGCTTGTCGTCGTCGCCATGTTTTCCATGGTAACGATGGCTACAGATCCCGTCACCAGGCGTGTGCACACTGACAGTGTTCTATCACATGCAAGGCAGCTGCATCGGTCAGTTTGCCATCATCGGTGATCGATTCCCACCGCCTAACAACCCGGCGCGCAAGATCATTTGGTCCGTTACCGGCGACCAGGTATGGCTGTGAGCGTTTCGGAGAAGGAACGTATGTGTGTGTGTGCACGTGTGCGTGTGTGTGGGTGTGGGTGTGGGTGTGCGTGAAAGAGAGAGAGGGAGAGAGAGAGAGACCATTGGGTGTGCATTGTGCAAGATGTAGTGTTGCGAAGTGTTTATTCTGCTGGAACATGTCCTTTTCAAGAATTTGAGTTTGCAGGTGTACCGACATGCATGTATACACACACACACACACACACACACACACACACACACACACACTCGCACACACACACACACACACACACACACACACACACACACACACACTCACACACACACACACACACACACACACACACAGTCACACACACACTCACACACACACACACACACACACACACACACACACACACTCACACACTCACTACTACTACTACTACTACTGTAGCTTGGTTGCCACAAGGGCCACACCACTCCGAAAGGAGCCAGAGTCATTGTCAGGAGCAGAAACGGAGATGACGACTCAGGTCACTCTGTCGACGGAACTGACGGCTGCAGCGAGAACAGCGAACACCATACGCCGCTCTATCAGACTTGGTTGCTCGATGGCCACGGTCGCACTTGTGACGTCTGAAACCAGGCACTGACTTGAACTGCCGATTGCATGTCACACACAAGAGAGAAGCTGGGACGTTGAGCGGAATAGGTGATGCCGGCGCGGACGCTTCCGATGGTTCCAGGGGCAAACAATGATGTACACGCAAGCCACCACGAGAGTGAAACCACCTCCTGCATGTACCACACTGCACAGCACCACGCTGTTCCTGGATGGGGAGACTTCGTTCTGCGCTACACTTGTGTCTTGCTTTGTCACCTGGCCGACGAAACGAACGGTGGCAGATAAGACAGTCCACCCGTTGAGATTGGTCATGGGAAGGACCGCCGAGGCTCGGCCCAACGGCAGACACCCGCCAGGCAGATCGATCCTGAGCTATCCCATACCAAGCTAGATGTTCAATGCCGATGTGCCGAAGATCAGCCGAAATCACATCCCTCCAGCGACGACGAGGACCACACGCAGGCCGAGGCGACGGTAGGAAGCCAAACAACAGCTGCTTGGGCACACGAACATCCGACATGCGGGCCACATGGCCAAGCCATTCAAGCCTCCGCTTCCGAAGCCGGGAGGACAATAGCGATGTATCACCCCACATCTCTCGGAGCTGCTCATTGGTGATGCGTTCCTCCCACTGTTGTGTTCGCGAAACACACAAGATGCTACGGATGCACTGGTGGTGGAAACTATCGAGGCGCCGGAGGTCACCCTGCAAAGGGCACCAGCACTCCGAAGCATACAGTAGCACTGTCATCACACAGGCGTTATACAATCGGCGCTTCACATGGAGTGAAAGATCACGATTAGCAAACACATCCTGAAGCGATCCAAAGGCACGCGAGGCGAGTGACAAACGCCTCGAAACGTCTCCCGCAGAACGCGCATCCGGAGTGATGACAGAACCCAGATAAACGAAGGAGGAAACATTTTCCACCACCTGTCCATGAAGCGGAATGCCAGCAGTGTCAACTGAAGTAACACCAACACCAGCCACCATAAACTTGGTCTTGGGTATACTCACAGTGAGGCCAAATTCAGCAGAAACATCCTGGAACGCCGTCAAGGCCAACACAGCATGCTCCCGCGAACCAACTACAAAGTTTGCATCGTCCGCATACTCAACATCAACAACAGCGGTCTGCTGATAGGTACGGGTTCACACTCACACACACACTCACACATACACACACACACACACACACAACAACATCCCAGTGATAGTGACGGAGAGAGCTTTCCTTGACGCTTTTTTCTTGTTCCATACAGGGTCCTTATTGGAACAACGTCACAGTTGACCTATACAACAATGTCGGCGGTGTTGGCAACTTCACCGTCACCCTGCGAGCCTCACTCAACACAAACTGTCCATTCGGAGACATCGCGTTTGATGACCTGACGTTCAGTCCCGGTTGCTCACAGTACTTCATCAGTGAGTGGATTTGTACAGTTGAGTGCTGGAGAAATCCAACCCCTTGAATACACTAGCATCGCTTTCCAGTGCGCCAAGTGTTGTGTGTGGTGCTAGCAACGCATAGCCCTGGTGCTGTTCTAGTCATGAGGTTGGATTTCTCTGGCCTGTACCAAAGCACAGTGGAGATTGGCTTCTCCTCTCTCTCTCTCTCTGTTTCCTCTCTCTATCTATCTATCTGTCTGTCTGTCTGTGTGTCTGTCTGTCTGTCTATCTATCTAACTGTCTGTCTGTCTGTCTATCTATCTATCTAACTGTCTGTCTGTCTGTCTGTCTGTCTATCTATCCCCACAACAATATCTATCTCACACATTCTCTCTCTCTCTCTCTTCTTTCTTCCTTGTTCAGACAACCAGTCGTGCCATGCATCGGATGTATGCGCTGCACCTCACAACCACAGCCAGGCTGGTACTCAGCCACCAGCAGGAGGTAAGTGACAGACACATACTCACACACTAACACGCTTGCACTGGCTACCCACTATCCTGTAGGCACCGGCGGATAATGCCGGCAGAAAAATTGGCAGAATTCGGTACTTTTTCTGGTAAGTTTCATGCATGTTTGGTATGTGGATAAAGAAATGGAGCAGAATTCGAGGAATTGTCCGCCATAAGGTTTGTATGGTTCTGCCAATTTCACTGCTTTTCGAGCAGAATCTGCCACCTTTTCGAGCATAATCCGCCGGTGCCTACTATCCTGGTTTGTTTGTGTTGGATTGTTTGCCCTCTCACCAGTTGTTGGCATGTAGCTTGTCCTTGTGGAAGCTGTCGTGTTGCTCACAGTTTTCTTCTGTTTCTTCTTGTTTCAGTGGTTGTGGCCAACTGCAACTTTGAGAGCCGCTGTGACTGGCAGGCTAGTGCTGCATCTGATCAACAGTTTAGACTCTGGGAGGGATTCACGCCGTCCGGCACAACCGGACCCACGTTTGATCACACCACCGCCACTCCTTTCGGTAAGGCCTTCAGGAAGCTATCAAAAGTTCTCTGTGTCTGTCTCTCTCTCTCTCCTCTCTCTCTCTCTCCCTCTCCCTCTCTCTCTCTCTCTCTCTCTCTCTCTCTCTCTCTCTCTCTCTCACCCATAGCTTGCCATTGTGAGCAAGATGATGTTCTGCATACCATTTTGGCATACATGTACTTGCTGAACATGGTTTGACTGTTTATGTTGTCTGTCTGTCTGTCTTATATGTGTGTCTGTTTGTGTGCATGTCTGTATGTGTGTGTGCATACCCAGGTCACTACATGTACTTTGAGGCGAGCGGCACGCCGGTGGATACCCGCGCCATACTGGAGAGTCCTCAGATTGCCGGTGGCACAGCGTGTACGTTCACCATGTGGTACCACATGTACGGTTCCACCACTGGACTGGGAACGCTCTATGTCTATCAGTACACGCCGTCGGCCTCCTCGCTCACGCAGATCTGGAGCAAGTCTGGAAACCAGGTACGCAGCTTTTTTTTCACCCAGGGATCGGAGTCCCACTCGGACCTGGGAATTAGAGATGAAATCTTTCGTGTAGAAAAAAGTGATATCTCGTTCCGCTTCTGCGTTTCCGATTGCCGAGTAGTCTATCATGATGAGCTGGCGGGATTGATATGAAAATATGTGAACATTTGGCAATCCCGGTACACTTGCGGGAATGCACTTAATAATAAAAATAATTTAATGTTGTGTGTGTTGCAGGGAGACAAGTGGAATTCAGTGCAGCTTTCCCTGACGGGCGGCAGCTTCCGCATTCACATTGTGGTTGTCCATGCCAACTCATGGCGAGGAGATATCGCCGTCGACGACTTCATGTTCTCATCCGGTTGTGGTGCTTTCACGAGTAAGGACATCGAAAGTCTGGGATGGGTTCTTTTCCGTGTTGGCGACCTGCCAATGTCCCCAGTGCTTTTGTGAATGGCTGTGTAGATTGCTGTGTGTGTGGGGCGGGGGAGGGGGTGCTTGAGTGTGTGTGTACGTGTGTGTGTGTACGTGTGTGTGTATGTGCGTGTGTGTGTGTGTGTGTGTGTGCGCGCATGTGCGCGTGTGTGAAGTGGAAGTATGCGTGTTTGCATACGTGCATGCGTGTGTGTGTGTGAGGGGGGGGGGGGGTACAATTGCTTTTTCCCAGGTAGGCAACAGAAAAATGGAGAATGAATACTGAGCGGACCTGCAGATCGCGAACAGAAGAACGGAACAAGGCAACTTGGAATGCTACTCTGGTTCTTGTTTGGTGCCGGATATTGACTGACTTCTTCTTGTCTTGGGCTTTCTCTTTGCCTTCCCCAGAGAACCCAACCACCGCATACGGCTACAGTGGTAGGTCCTCTTCTCTTTCTGTAACTATGCGTGTGTCTGTGTCTGTATGTGTGTCTGTGTCTGTGTCCGTGTGTGTCTGTGTGTGTGCGCGCGCGCGTGCGTGCGTGTCTGGGCACAATAGCGATATCTCAAAGTATTTGTGCACTTCAGCTCCCGTGGGGATTTCTGGCTCTTCTGTTTTCTGTTCTGCTGATGATGCAATAAGCCCTAGTACATGTACGTGCAAGGGATAACTATCAACCTTGAACTGCGTTTTGTTTTCTTCTTGTTACTCCCCCCCCCCCCCTCTCCCCACTGATAGGCGCTGCACCTGCCGCTAGGGTTTACCGGGTGTTAGCGGCCGTCGTGAGTTCCCGTTGGGAACGGACATGACGATTTACTCTTTTGTTTTTACTTGTTGTTGTTGTTGCTCCTCAGCTCTCACAACTGGCTGTGCTGATCGTACCCGTGAAGGTTTCTTCACCGACACCAACGTGGCCGCCTGCACTGGTCGCTTTGCTCGACGTATGGATATGCGTACCCCGCCGTCGGCTCTCGGTAAGCATCGGTTCGCGTGTGCGTGCTTTGCTTCGTTGTACTATCGGGGGTCGGTTTGTTTTTGTTGTTATTTTTTCACAAACTTCCATACTCCAATCATCTTGTGATAATTTTTTTTAATTCCTTATTCTCACGATGGCACAGTCGCCAATAAGAGATAAGTTTATGAGGTGAGATGCTGTGGGTTATGCATTGGTGTTGTTGTTGTTGTTTTGGTTGCAGGTGCTAGATGCGGTAACAACTATCGCAACAACCTACAGTGCTACAGCCCAGCGGATGTGTGCGACACGATCAATGGATGGTACCCATGCGGCGCTCGCGGTGCTCGGGATATCATCACTAACGTAAGCCATTACAGTACTGCTGTCGGTCACCGAAGAAGTGGGGGCCGGGTCAGCCTCCTAGCCTAGACCGTTCTTATTTTCATGCACTGCAGTCTATGGGCAGTTGAGTCACCGTGTATACATTGGTATGCTGTGCTTGATGAAATTCTAGCCTGGCCGTTCTTCGGCGCTCCGTTCTTCGGCGCTCCGTTCTTCGGCGCTCCGCTCTTCGGCGCTCTGTTCTTCGGCGCTCCGTTCTTCGGCGCTCCGTTCTTCGGCGCTCCGCTCTTCGGCGCTCCGCTCTTCAGCGCTCCGCTCTTCGGCGCTCCGCTCTTCGGCGCTCCGTTCTTCGGCGCTCCGCTCTTCGGCGCTCCGCTCTTCAGCGCTCCGCTCTTCGGCGCTCCGTTCTTCGGCGCCCAACAATACTGTATGCTATTCTTGACTTGATTGTGTCAGGCTCTCTGGGATTGGGTTTTGGTGTTTGTTGGCGTGGCATTGGGAGTAGTTGTCGTTATTTCGACGTACTCTTTCTCTGTATGGTGCCAGTGGGGGGGGGGGGTAGTGCTGTGTCGTGTTGCAGGAATCTCGCCACCGTATGTCCTATGCTGACTGTTGTGTGTGTGTGTGTGTGTGTGTGTGTGTGTGTGTGTGTGTGTGTGTGTGTGTGTGTGTGTGTGTGTGTGTGTGTGTGTGTGTGTGTGTGTGTGTGTGTGTGTGTGTGTGTGTGTGTGTGTGTGTGTGTGTGTGTGTGTGTGTGTGTGTGTGTGTGTGTGTGTGTGTGTGTGTGTGTGTGTGTGTGTGTGTGTGTGTGTGTGTGTGTGTGTGTGTGTGTGTGTGTGTGTGTGTGTGTGTGTGTGTGTGTGTGTGTGTGTGTGTGTGTGTGTGTGTGTGTGTGTGTGTGTGTGTGTGTGTGTGTGCGTGCGTGTGTGTGCATACATGCATGTGTGTGTGTGTGTCCAGGTGGCTACTGGAGCTCGCTGTGCTGGCGCAGGATACGGTACGTTTGTGACGGCCATCAACCATTGTGCCCAGCAAGGCGGCTGCAAGACGGCCAACATCTCCGCCGACTACGGATGCACAGAGCTGGTGAACTCGTGTGACTACCCACTCTGCTGTGGTACCACTTGTACTGGTACGTGTCCAGAGTACCTTGCTGTCTCCCACCGCCGTCCTCACCTACAGTCAGACCTCGCTTAACCGCACATATCCGTTTTCCACAAAAATACCCGGATAGGCGAGAGAACGGGTAACCGAACACGGGTTGTGTTAGATGCACCACGTATGCTGTAAATCTGTAACCAGCTATTTTCTTCCGGATGGCGAGGGATCCGGATAAAAGAGGGCCGCCGGATAAGCGAGGTCTGACTGTAGCACGCCTTCTTATACATCATATTCTTCATCTTTAGTTGAGAGTCTGGATGCATGGTTAGATGAGAAGGCAGAAATGCCTGTTTATCTGGTGACGTAAATTAAAAATAAACAAATAAACAAATAAATAAACAAAGATTGCCTTGCTATCTTGTCGCAACACAAGCTTTCTTACCGGCTTTTCAATGCACTCAAGTCGGCTAGTGTTCCTGGGAGAGCACTGTTACTCTCGTTTTTACGTTGTTTATGTGTGTGTGTGTGTGTGTGTGTGTGTGCACGCGTGCATCTGTGTGTATCACGTGTGTGCGTGCGTGTGCCCCGTGACACTTTAGGCAAGGACTCGTGCGACAGCGGCTTCTGGCCCAAGATGAGTTTCTACCCGACCGGCTTTACGGGATCGTCCGATGGCTGCCGCTCCACACCACCAGGCATCATTGACGGTGTCATGTGCTGCCGTAAGTCTCAACTCACCACACACTCACCCCGCAATAGTAACGCACAGCAAAACCTGTGACTAACGACCACCCGTTGGGGCCAGAGAAAGCGGTCTTTAGTGGCAGGTGGTCCTTAGTTAGAGGTTTGCACCGCACAACCATTATATGAATGTGAGACCGTCCGTGCCTGGCGAAGTGGTCGGTAGTACACCAGGCTGGTCGCTAGTCACAGCGGTCTTTACTCACAGGTTTTACTGTAGTACCAGGCTGGTCGCTAGTCACGGCGGTCTTTAGTTACAGGTTTTACTGTAGTACCAGGTTGGTCGCTAGTCACGGTGGTCTTTACTTACAGGTTTTACTGTTGTACCAGGCTGGTCGCCAGTCACGGCGGTCTTTACTCACAGGTTTTACTGTAGTACCAGGCTGGTCGCCAGTCACGGCGGTCTTTACTCACAGGTTTTACTGTAGTACCAGGCTGGTCGCCAGTCACGGCGGTCTTTACTCACAGGTTTTACTGTAGTACCAGGCTGGTCGCCAGTCACGGTGGTCTTTAGTTACAAGTTTTACTGTAGTACCAGGCTGGTCGCTAGTCACGGTGGTCTTTAGTTACAGGTTTTACCAAGAGTAGATAAACAAGAGTGTGCAACTCGCGGATGGGTTGGCCCACGGCGGAATTTTTTGTTGACGTAATCTTTTCGACGACGCACGCGCTGCGAGCCTTTTGGAGAGTTTTCCCTCGTGCACTTGGCTGGGCTTTACACTACATCATCAGTACATGGTCGGTGCCCAGCACGTGCTCTCACACTGCTCTGCGGCAAAATCCGCGTTTCTCTGAAAAAAGGTGACGTAAACAAAAAATTCCGCCGTGGGCGCGGGGTATCTGCAGATTGTGCAGGAGAGATCCGGAGTTGCACACTCTTGTTTATCTACTCTTGGTTTTACTGTAGTACCAGGCTGGTCGCTAGTCACGGTGGTCTTTAGTTACAGGTTTTACTGTAGTACCAGGCTGGTCGCTAGTCACGGTGGTCTTTAGTTACAGGTTTTACTGTAGTACCAGGCTGGTCGCTAGTCACGGTGGTCTTTAGTTACAGGTTTTACTGTAGTACCAGGCTGGTCGCTAGTCACGGTGGTCTTTAGTTACAGGTTTTACTGTAGTACCAGGCTGGTCGCTAGTCACGGTGGTCTTTACTTACAGGTTTTACTGTAGTACCAGGCTGGTCGCTAGTGACGGCGGTCTTTACTTACAGGTTTTACTGTACATGCCAACCACCCCGATTTGGCCGGGACCGTCGTGATATCGAGGGTAGTACATGTGATAGGCACCCAAAAGTGCATTTGTCGCAGGCCTCACAGCTACGTTTTTAGTTTTTACACATTTTCATACCTAGGTATGTCATTGTCCCGACCTCACGTTTGCAAAGGTTGGCAAGTATATGGTTTTCTCAATGTGATAATACCAGGGTAGCTCAACACAAACACGCCAAATACAGTCTCTTTGCTGCAGACGTCATTTGAACTGTTCACCAAAAGTTTCGGCCATGGCCCCGTGTTTGTGTTCATGTGCTCAGATTGATGTGTTTCCTGTGCTGTGTTCTGCTCATCCTCTGCTCAGGTGACGCCAGCTACGTACCACCCGTCACTCCTGGAAGTGAGTCGCCTGTTTAACCAGTGTAGCCAGGCCCTTTGCATGCTATGTTTTGCTGCCATGACAACCATGATTCTTTGGTCCACGTGGATCCTGCTTATGTGCGGATCCGTGCACTTGTGAACCGGTCCAATTCACAGCATTGTGACATATCCCTGTATGTGTGTGTTTGTGTGTGTGTGCACGCGTGTGTGCGTGCGTCCATGTGTACTTCTCTACGTGCGTGTGCTTGTTTCTCGTGCAGCCAAATACGACGAATGCACCTTTGAGAATGGCTGGTGCGGCTGGACGTCCAGCACAACCAGCTCATCCGCCAACACCATTCCATGGCTGCGTGATCGACTGGGAACACCCACTGGTAACACCGGACCCACTACAGATCATACCAAGGGCAACGGTGAGCTCTTCATCCTGCCAATGTGTTTGCGTGCGTCCACAGCAGTGGATGTGTGTGTGTGTGTGGTGTGTGTGGTGTGTGTGTGTGTGTGGTGTGTGTGTGTGTGTGTGTGTGTGTGTGTGTGTGTGTGTGTGTGTGTATGTTTGCTTTAACCAGATGGTGTTATTTGCTCAGGCATGTTCTTTTCAATGGATCCTTTGTTGAGGGATGTCAATTGTTCTGGGTGTCCTTTATTCTGTGGTATCCACTAGGGCAGGTTCTGGTGTATGAGTAACTCCTTTCCTACATATTGCACAGTTCTTGAGTCTTTACCAGGTAGTCAACGTAACCAAATAGATGGTGTCTGAGACTCTTAGCACGCGAGTTAAAACTCTCTACAATGTATATGTGTATGTGCATGTGTGTGTGTGTGTGTGCACGTGTGTTTAGGCTTCTACGTGTACGCCGAGGTCAGTGGTGCAAAGAACGAGCGTGCCCGCGCCATTCTGACCAGCAAGCTGTACCCCGCCCTGTCGACGCACTGCGCCATGGAGTTCTACTATCACATGTTTGGACAGTCCATTGGATCGCTTCAGGTACGACGTGTGTGTGTGTGTGTGTGTGTGTGTGTGTGTGTGTGTGTGTGTGTGTGTGTGTGTGTGTGCATACGTGTGTTTGTGTGTATGCGTGTGTGGAATGGGCGCTCAATTTCCACCTCTCTCTCTCTCCCTGTTATGTTTGGAGAAGACCAATCTGGTCAAAGGATAAACATTCGTCAGTAGCAAGCCTTGCTCCGGTTTTGCGGTTCGGCTATTTAATCTGTGGTACAGGTGACCCCATTTTGTCTGTCTCTCTGCCCATATGTCCCTCCGCCCCCGCCACTACCATACACACATGCACACTTTCTTATTCACACTCTAAATTTCACCATCTCTCTCTCTCTCTCTCTCTCTCTCTCACCATCTCTCTGCTTTGCCCTTCAGGTGTTTGTGGTGGTTGGAAGCACGGCCACGCAACTATGGCAACTGAGCGGTAACCAAGGTGATGTGTGGCGTAAGGCCACTCTCCGCATCCCCGCAGCAACCAGCTACCAGATCAAGTTTGTGGTGGAGCGCGGCCAGACCTTCTCTGGGGACATCGCACTGGATGACATTTCTTTCCACTCCTGCCGAGGTCAGATACGTGTGCGACAGTGTGTGTATCGTGTGTGTGTGTGTGTGTATGTGTGCATGCATGCATGCACGTCTGTGCATGTGTGTGCACGTGCATATTTGCGCGTGCGTTTATGTGTGTGGGGGTACAGACATTGTGCTTGTCAGCGACATTATTCACGGCACATGTCATGTGTACATGTAGTTGACTGTTCACGTACACACACACGTACACACACACACATACACACACGTACACACACATACACATGCACACACACACACACACACACACACACACACACACACATGCACACACACTCTCTCTCTCTCCCTCTCTCTCTCTCTCTCTCCCTCCCTCTCTCTCTCTCTCTGTTTCTCTCTCTCTCTCTCCTGTCCCTCACTTCTGTACTTTCCTGGTGTTGTGTCACTCTCTATGCAGGTGTCAGTGTATGCCAGGCTAATGAATTCCAGTGTGCCACGTCGGGTAACTGTCTACCTACCAGCCAACAGTGTGACGGAGTACCGCAGTGTTCCGACGCTTCCGATGAGTCATCATGTGGCAGTAAGTAACATACACCGCTCTCTTACTCCCCATCCAGGACCCGGCCCTGCCCAGGACCCAACGCTGCCCAGGACCTGATCCTGCCCAGAACCCGATCCTGCCCGGGATCCGACCCTGCCCAGGATCCAACCCTGCCCGGGATCCGACCCTGCCCGGGACCCGACCCCGCTCGGGATCAAACTCTGCCCAGTTCAGAGTGCACAGCCGCATATATGTGCTCCCCGTGTTCCATGCGGGCTACACACCTGAGGATTGCATGTGCAGATCTGAGCATGGCACACAGTACTTGGTGAAGTATTCTGGATTCTGTCTTGTTCCTACCCTGTGTGTAGCTCCATGCAATTTGGTAGCGCAGTTTGACATGGTCTTATATTTTCTGGCTGAGTGTGGAAGATGGAGAGGCAGGGGAGGGGATCAAACATATGGCTTTGGCGCCTCCGAAGTGGCCCCCGAACTGATGAACCATGTTGTGTTCACATTGTGTATGTCTGTGTGCCGTCGTGTACGTGTGTTTTTGTTTGTGTATGCGTGTGTGTGTGTGTGTGTATGTGCATCTGTGTGTATGTCTGTGCATCTGCATCTGTGCATCTGCATGTGTGTGTGTGCATCTGTGTGTGTGCATCTGTATGTGTGTCTGTGTATGTGCATCTGTGTGTGTGTGTGTGTGTGTGTGTGTGTGTTTACCGCGGTGGCACTGCCAGATCGCTGCCACTACTTGTTCTGCGTCAACGGCGGTACCTGCTCGGTGCCCGCCGGTGCCAACGCCACCTGTGCCTGTCCACCCGGATACAGCGGCATGCGCTGCGAGAAGACTATCTTCTCATCGCTACCCACCACCGCTGGCGTCCCGGGCACTGGACCCACGCTGGGCCCGGAGACTAGCGGACAGACACCACAGCAGACGCCGGTCAACACGCAGGAGACGCAGTTCCCGCCGACCACGAACGAGAACGTCCAAACCACGACGGGTGAGTGAGCGGGAGGGCGGGAGGGAGGGAGGGCGGGAGGGAGGGCTGCCTGGGTTGAATTTGGAAACGACCATTGTACGCGGTGAAGCTGAGGACTGTTTGTGTGTTGCGAGTTGGTGGTGTCGTATTGAAAAGAGAGGGAGTATTCACACGAACATACAGACACCATGGGGTGTAGAAGATCAGATGAATGCACCGGTATGTCTCGTACAATCATCATCCACCACTGCGCCAAACGGTCTCTCGGCCATGCCCATCTTCAGGACACCGGCATGTGTATTTGAAATTTCACTGGCTTTGCCATGGCAACCAGGGTAACGTAGTACCGAATACGTGTACTTTGACCAGTGCAACTCCCAGGCACGTCCAGACATTGTTATGTTTAAAACGTCTCCGTTATCGATTTTCTGTTCTGCTTCTTTGCGCTGTGTGCTGCTGTGTTCATGCATCCGTGCGTGCGTCTGTTCGTGCGTGTGTGTGTGTGTGTGTGTGTGTGTGTGTGTGCATGCTCGTGTGTGTCTCTCTCTGTCGGTCGGTCTGTTTCTGTTTCCGCCGTACCCCTACACAGCCAAGGAGGCCCCCGGAAACAACGCAGCTCAGTCTACCTCACACGGTAAGTTCATATCGCACCACCGATCGGCCCATTGCACAATGACGTAACCCATTGCACAATGATGTAACCCATTGCACAATGACTTTTAAAATTAACCCACTGCATAATGAAGTTGGTTGGGGGGGGGGGGGTCCATTGCACAATGACGTAATTTGTACTTTAAATACCCCACACAGGCTGACACAGCCACCTGCACCTGGGCATGGTCGTCTGGGGGTGTTGAACAGTGCATTGCTGATCCCAGCGTACTCACATGCATTACTCATACCTTCCATATTTGGCAATGCACAATGGGCATATTGACCGGCATGTACCTGCTCTCTTGTCAGTGAGGACTGCTCGATTTTACCCGCGAATCGTTTTTGAATCCATTCATGAATTTCCCCTGGCTATTCTTATCACCCCAAAAGTTGGATGTTGTTGTTGACTTTTATTTTACTTCACCAATTGCACAGGCATGATTGCCTTCTCACCGGTTCTCACAGAAAGATGAAGAAAATTATATGAGGAAATGTATAGAAATAAAGACACACGGGGCAGAACAACGGTAACTCTGAGTTTCATGTTTCAAAAAACACTCAGACGAAATAAAGACATGCAAGCGGTGTAATTATTATTATAGAAATGGACGTGCTGTGCAGTGCTGTGCAGTGCCGTGCAGTGACGTTTGCTTGACTGTGTGGTTGCGTGTGCGTGTCTTGGTGTCTCTCTCCTTTCCTCGCTCCCAGGTCTCAGCACTGGTGCCACCGTTGCCGTGGTGATTGGCGTGTGTGTCATGATCGCCATAGCAATCGTCATGCTTCTGCTCTACCGACGATCACTCAAGTGAGTACATGTGCCACTGTGGCGCAAGATGCTTTTTTTGTTGTTGTTTTTGTTGAAAACCACAAACCTTCAGACATATGAAGGTGCACATACGGCGCATTGTACAGTGTACATGCGTATATGTATAGAGAAGGCAGCACGGAAATGGCAGCAGTCTGTCCAACCGTGCCACTCCCGCTTCAAAGCAGAGCAGCACCCGTATACAATGCATGCAAAGGCAATTGTGTCCCGAATTTTAGATTTTCTTCTCCGGCAGAATTTTCCGGCTTGTCTCTCCCTCCTCAAACAGAAATAACAAGAATTCGGCAAAAAAATCACGGTTCGCGTGAGACCACCCTCTTGGATCAAGGCGCAGCAAGCCAAGAAGAAAACACTTGCTGAACTCTCAAATTGGCTGAGGGCGGTTTGCCAATCCTTTCATTGGTCAACCGCCCATCAGCCAATCAGAGTAGAGCCAGGATTTAGAATTTTCTCTTTGCTTGCTGATGGCGCTGCACTTCTTCCAGCTGCAGAAAGTCTTCCAGCTGCAGAAAGTCTTCCAGCTGCAGAAAGTCTTCCAGCTGCAGAAAGAAGAAGAAAAAGTGGTGTATATGAATGTTCTGGTCCAAAGCAGGGCAGTTGGACAACCTGAAGATGAGATCTGAAAATGTGTTTGAGGAAACCTCTAACATTGGTCAAGAACTTTTCCATCATCCAACGCACCACGACTGCGCTCTGCAGCCGACCTTGACATGTTGACACGTTGCCAACGCACACCACCAGCAAAGCCAAGCCATACAAAAATTCAAAACGTTTGGTTGTTGCTGTTGTCCTTCACTTACCGTAACAATCGAAAACATTTGCTTGTTGCAACGCACGCATGGTCTTTCCTCTTATTATACGAATTCAAAAAACGCCTGCTTGTTGCTGTTCTGTTGTTGCACACGCGCAGGAAACAACCGCCGCCATCGGGAAGTTCCAACGACGACACGGTTCTGGCCGTGGGTAACCCCGTGTACAGCATGTATGGCGGTGACGGCGGACAGGTCAACCTGGGCATTGGCAGTAACTACGACGACGGACTGGACGATGTCAGCATGTCGTCGGACATGTTCGACGCTCGACGCGGGGTCAGTACATCATCATCTGTAGTGAAGTCTTGTTTAAACACACACATAACACATACATACACATACAACGGAGGCAGAAGGGTGTGTAGCTGTAATTTCAAGTTTCACGCATACCCTATCAGCAATTATCAAACACAGCAGCATTTGGCACTCACTATACCCACTCACTGTGATGTCTTGTTTAAACACAAAAGGTGTTGGCTCGCACCCTCTCCCTCCCAAACGAATGATGTTCATTTCAGGGATGACAAAAAAAAAACTTTTGCGACGACCCCTAAAGGAAAACTTCCTCCTCGTCTTGTTTAAATATATTTACAGCTTTATGAAGTTGCCCGGCGAGTGATCTTGCACGACACTTGGAGTAACAACGAATTTCTTCTTTTTTTGCGTGGCATACGTGTGTGTACGTTTGTTCGTGTGTTGTGTTTTGCGCTATACAGCAACCAGCACCGTCGCAGTCCAATCCGCTCTACCAGGATCCGTACAAGATGCAAGGAGCGGACGGTGGCACGGACGACAAGGTCGGTCTCATCAACTAAACGCCACACCGTTCTTGTTGGCGGCGACGCGCAAGCAACACCAGCAGCGTCAGCAGCAGCAACAGTAACAACAACAACAGCAGCCTATATACAGCTGCTCTCATCTCCGTATGTAGACAATGACGACTGAAGAACGAATAATCTCTCACGTTCAACACTAATTTCTCTTATTCCCCACCAGCCCTGCACTACTATTCTTGCATCACTTGCTTTGCTCTGCTTTTTTTGAACGCCTGTGAGAAAATGACGTACTCTCCGTACTGACACATAAACTTCCGCTCCGATTACAATTTATGGTATATGTTTCGTTGTTGATTTCTCTGTACTTTTTTGCGTTTGTACTACTAAGACTTTTCACTATTCCTTGCATATTTATTTGCTGTTGTTTGGAGTTTTGACCATGCATTGCGGGTAAAAGTGCACCTGTCCTTTCAGTTTCTGCCTATCTCGTCTCGAATCAGTATTTTGTTTCGTATTACATCAATCTTCGGATGATATGCTTCGAGTGTAACAGCGTCTTGCAGTTGGTTGGGGGGGGGGGGGGGGCACACGTTTTCCTTGCATGGATGCTGGTGAAAAGTTGAGAACATTGGCTGAATGCCACTTGAATGCCAGCAGTGCCACTCATTCTCTATTGTGTCCTTCTTGAAGATGGACGCCGGGAGGGCTGCTGTCATACCCAGGGTTCTAGCCAGGTCAAAATAGTAGGGGGGGGGGGCAGGCATGGGAAACAGTTACCACGAAACCCATTTTTCCATGTTCCAAAAATTGTCTTGCCATGCAAAATGCAGCGTACGGAGCAATCCCCGACTTCACCCCAGACAAATGTGCCTTTATGAACCCGCTAGTAGTGACTATCGACTGCATTTTCGTGATCTGGCCTGAAAAACACAAAAATCGGGAAATGAGTAGGGGGCTGCACTTTTTCACAGGGGGCGTGCAAACAGTGTAGGGGAGGGGGGGGCGCCCAGATCTGCTAATCCAGCACCCTCTCCTAATGGCAGCAGAATTTCCGTAGCACAATTGGTGCCGGATTATAAAGTGACCACCAGTGACTACCACTGTATAAAGTTGAGCCACCGTGTACATACTGTTTATCCTGCGCCTGCTGGTAAAACTCTAGCATTTTCATTCTCCAGCACCTGACCGGGTCGACCGCAGTGCTATTATTCCATACCTTATAAATGGGCATGCTTCCCTTATAAGGGTGCTCTGAAACTGTAGAGGTTGGTCAGTAGAGAGGTTAGTATGTGCATTCAATGCCAAACTCCGACAGTGGAACGCAACAGATGTTGATACGGCAGAGGGCAAACAGCTAGCAGGATTGTTAGACGACCTTGCACTACAGCAAATTGTCCGAAACACCGCAACGCGATACTCAGCTACGGGTAGCCAGTCATCACTTCTCGACCTGGTTATCACAGACGCAGAGCATCGTATATCCGACCTTGAAGTCCTAGATCCGCTATCAGACCACTGTCCCATAATCTTTAAATATCTCTCAGGAAAGCACACCCCAAAGCACCCGCCGCCCCGCTTTGTACCAGACTACGCGAACACTGACTTTCAATCTCTACGACAGAAACTTTCATCTCTTCCACTCCGGGAGTGTATGCTCGGTGCTTCCACCATCGAGAGTGCGTGGTGGGCATGGGAGTCATGCATCACACAAGCCATTGCCAGCTGCTGAGCGTACAGACGAGTTTCATCTCGAAGACAGCAAACCAAGCCTTGGTTCACCCCGCATCTGCATCACCTTCATCGCCAGAAGCAGCGTCTTTTCCGTGCCGCCAAGCGCCACCAAACAGTAGCATACTGGTTAACCTACAAGGCCCAGAGGAATGCATATCAGAACCAGTTACGAAATGCCAAGACCCTGTACTTCAAGCGCCTCAGTGAGAATATTCACGATGAGCAAGATGCCCACCTTTGGTGGAAGAAAGCCAAGACACTTGCCAACATCTCCTGTAAGAAAGATAAAGTTCCTGACCTAACGTGTGAGGGCTACACGGCACAGAGCGAACCAGAGAAAGCAGAAATGTTCGCGAAGGTATTTGAGCGCCAGTGCACTCCTGCTCACGGTACAGGTCCAATACCAGCACCAGCCGACGACTGTCCGAATGAATTATTCTCTCTGCCAGTCTTGGCCGAATCCTCAGTGTACCGGGTGCTCCGAAGGCTCCCGCAGCATAAGGCAACAGGCGGGAACATCTCGAACAGGATCCTCCGAGAGATCGCACCTTGTATAACGTCCTCTGTTACCAACCTGTTTAACGCTAGCCTCACCTTAGGTGAGTTTCCTAGTGCCTGGAAGCTGGGAACAGTAATCCCCATATTTAAAAATAAAGGTAACCCGTGTGATCCCTCCAACTACCGCCCTATAACCCTACTCCCAGCTATTGCGAAAGCACTAGACAAGATTGTCGCCACCAAATTCGGTCACTATCTCGAGGTCAACAACATCATTGTCCCGGAACAGTTCGGCTTTGTCCGTGATCGCTCCACAGTTGACCAGCTGATACAGCTCACTACTAAGATCGCATCGACCATGGATAAACGCATCCCTTACGATGCTGCATTTCTCGATTTTGCGAAGGCCTTCGATAAAGTGCCGCATGACGTGCTTCTCCAGCAACTCGGGACTATCTGCGATGCTCCGGCTACGAGTTGGTTTAAGAACTACCTCGATACGCGTACATTCAGCGTCCAAGTCCAACACCATCTGTCCTCCCCACGTCCCGTCAAGTCTGGAGTACCCCAGGGTTCCCACCTCGGGCCATTGCTTTTCCTGGTACATATCAACAGCCTACCCAGAGCCTCGAAACGCAACCAGCACGCTGATGTTTACCTGTTCGCGGATGACACCGCCGTCGGCCAAGCACGAACCAAAGGTACCAGCCCAATGGAGACTGCCCTGCAGGACACATTTGCCTGGGCCGACCGAGTAGGCGGAACCTTCAACCCATCGAAAACCGTTGTTATCTCATTCGCTGAGGAAGGAGCTGCAGAGACCATCCGCGGTATCCAGCCGTCAACCAGTCACCGTCACCTGGGAGTGTTGTTGAGTGAAACACTTAGCTTCCAGGAGCATATTGAACAGACAATAAGCAAGTTTAGACAGCGCTGCGTTCTTCTGTGCCATATGGCTGACCGTTTAACAGGAGACATCGTCAGGAAGCTGTACCTTACGTATGTCCGCCCCACAGCAGAATACGCCGCCCCAGTATGGGAGTCCTCCCTCTCTGCTGCACAGCGGCTCACCCTTGAACGGCTGCAAGCCAGAGTAGCTCGCACAGTCATGCGGCTTGAGAGATGCCCTTGCCCATCAGACGAGCCCAAGTCATCATTGTTTAAACAGCTGGGGTGGCCAAATCTATCCTGGCGCAGGAAGATCGCCTGCCTTATGGAATTCTTCCATTTGGTCACCACCCAACCAGAACTTTTTGAAGCAGCGGGATACTGCCCCACGCGTAGTCGCCGCCGCCAACTCGCATTCACTCTGCCACGGGTTGGGAAACACGCCGGGAGGTCATTTCTCTTCCGCACCGCTACTGTCTGGAATGCCTTGCCCGCAGACCTGAGAGCCACAGCCTCGCAGTCCCTGTTTCACAGTCACATTTGCACGCACTTCTCTGACACCAAACACAATGCCACTCCGCACTGACATGCCTCTGTCCTCCTTCTTTGTGCGTTGCGCTTATTCTTATTAATTTTTGTGTTTCTGTTTCGGTACATTTCGTATTTCAAGGCATACCCCGAGGCTATAGGTATCATTAATTAAAGGACCATTCTGGAACATTCAGCATAATTGTATTTCTCTTGCTAGGCTGTTCATTACGAATTATTAGCCCTCCACTGTCTGCTATCTCAACCCTACAGCCTCCCATTGTAATGGAACTCCCTTCAATTTAGACTACGTCTTTGGGAAATCCTCAAATATATATATAATAATAAAATGCGCGTTATTTCTGACGCGACGCGCAATTTCACGTCAAATTTGGCGTTAAACTCAAAATTTCGATGCGAGCTGCAGGTCGCTCGCATTGTTTTTAAACGCGCGAGCCAAATAACACGAGCTGAAGTTTCGCGTCACGTCAGATATAGCATGCATCTTAACCTCTCTATTGATGAAGACGCCCCTCCCCCTTCCAGTAGTTCGCAAAACAAAGTAACTCTCTTACCTCCTTCATGGACGCCATAGCTAACCATTCCGGGGTAGCTGCTCGTGATCTTTTTGGGATCCAGAGAGATGGAATGGCCGCCACTGATCTGGTGACCTATGGGAGCGGAAAAAAAACATATTATTGAGGACCAAATTCACACTGCGAACGGTTTGCAGAAGAGCTGAACGTTTTTCAACGTGTGACAACACAATGTCATATACGCGACGCCATGAATGTGGTTCAAGGGCCCATTCCAACCTGTGGTTTAAAGGAGTATACAGTCAGACCTCTCTTATCCAGATCCCTCGTCGTCATCCGGAAGAAAATCGTCGGTCACCGTATCTCATGCATACATACAGTATGTGTGTTCAATTATCCGGTTCCCTCGCCTACCCGGATATTTTTTGTGGAAAACGGATGTGCGCGGTTAAACGAGGTCTGACTGTATCGCCTCGGAAAACAACAGGATAGCCAGACAAATACAATTGCAGAATATGGTGGCAGGAGAAACAGTTATCCCGTAAGCCGTTTTTTTCCAAAATTGTCTTTTCACCCAAAATGCAACGTACCCCAACTTCACCCCATACCACACAAGTGCCCGGTTTTCGAACCCTCTGTGCCTCTGTTAGTGACTATCGACTGCATTTAGAATAGGGGACAAGTTTCTCACAGGAGGGCGCTCGATCAGAGTAGGGGCGGGGAGGGGGGGGGTAGAACCTTGCAGTAGGCTGAGCTACTAGCTACAGACACCCTTGCCACGACACCCTTGGCCCCATATGCATCTTGGCTCATGGCATGCAGGCACTAGATGGGAGAATTTGTCAGAGTTTCAACGGGAAGTTGATCCTGAATACAGTGTCAGACTTACCCCCGATTGTGATTCGCTTTCCACCGAGCCACGGTTGCCCAGTTGGGACGTCATAATATTATCATCTGGCTTATTACCGGCGACCCATGCCATGGCTTTCCGGGTGTCCTGACATGCCGTTAGCAAATCCCCTCCGAATATCTGGTGATGACGGAAGTCTGTGACGAACGTGTGGCATGCTTCACTTCAGTCACAGTACAGTTCAGTTACATCCCATCTAATCATAAAGGGAATTGGTCCACGGCGCCAGCTTTGCACTTTCCGTCGGATTTCACCGAGCGCAACTGTAGTGGTCCTTGGGCTTGGTTGGCTGCACCGGGTCGGAATCCAGCTCATCGGGCCGGGTCCTCGACAGCTAGGCCTTCGAACTGGTTGTGATCCGGCGCGATAGTGTTGGAGCCTAATGGAATGGAGGTGCTCCTGGGTCCCCGTCGGGCTAGCAAGCGTGCCGACCTTTGCCGACCCTGAGTTTAGCTGATATTCCTTGTGCAGGGAGTTAGTTCAACCCACGATGATCCAGTCTGTGACACCTCAAGCACCTTCGTCCAAGATAAGCTGCAGTCTCGCGCACTCCGGTAAAAATAATTCTCCCGTGCCCACATAGAGAACGGTTTGCCCGAGTAGCGTCGAGCGGGGGCGCTGACAACGGCATAGGTTAGAGCTGACTGGAAGGTCTTGCGACAAAGTGGCCGAATACTCCCGCAGCATACCTGTTC
The DNA here is from genome assembly GCF_964019385.1 of Sycon ciliatum. NCBI lineage: Eukaryota > Metazoa > Porifera > Calcarea > Leucosolenida > Sycettidae > Sycon > Sycon ciliatum. The sequence continues at coordinate 23,552,729 of NC_088655.1, read as the reverse complement.
AATGTCCGAAGGGGCTGTTGAGTAATAGCAGCTCCAGAGTGTCGTCTAGCTCCGGGACATGCAGGCTGAGGCAAGCAAAAGGCAGCAAAGGACCATACCTTGATTCTGTCTAGCGCGCCTCTGGATGATGGCCAGTCGGGAAACACCTCGCCAGCTTCTAGAGAAGAGAAGAGATCAGCAATAGACAAGCGTTGCCTGCGGGAAAAACAGCTGCACAGCTGGTAGTTGACTTCTATTCTCGGTCTGGATTTCTAAGGAAATAAGCGAAGGACCACTCCTTGAACGGACTTGCATCGCTACGAATAATGTCGTTGGGCTGTTTCGTGTAGGAACTTGGTTTCGCTGTCGGCCGCTTCAGGTTGAACAAACGTTGGCTGAGGAAAGAATGCACTTTTTGAAGTTCTTGGTCAGCAAAGAAGCACGGTTCTCAGCGGGAACTAGAGCCGTAGAGCGTGTGAGAAGTAGCACTCATCATGAGCAAGTGACGCTTACGAGTCGTAGTTGCCATTTTTCGCTTCCCTCCTGTGCGTTTGTTGCTGATCGATCGTGTTCTTGTTTGTATTCAATTTGTTTTGTCCATTTTGGGGAACACAGCCCCATGCTGTGTGATCACTGATCAGTCGTGTTGAGTTTTGTTGGGTGACACGACTGCCATGCCAGAGGTGCACACGATGTGTTACTCCGGAAGTGATGTGCGAACCGAGACGGCGAGAGACGTCGCGGGTTCGAGCCCCAAAATCCCCATTAGCCCTCTGCTCTGGATTCATTCCACGTAGAGTAGCGATGTCAGAGCTACTACCCCGCGTCTTTCTTTTTTCTTTTTCTCCTCAGCTTCTTCTTCTTCATAAGCTGTTGACGGAGATCGATACTCCCTCGATCTAGGCTAAGGCCTGTGGAGAATACATAAATACGAATACAAAATGACACGGCTAGTACAGCCCACTAGATAAAGGTGTTACATGTATGTGGCCCTAATAGTAATAAGTAATAGTAATAATGTAGGTCATCGTCACTCCAACTAAGTACGAGTCGAGGGAGCTGTACTTCCGGTGCCTGGTGATAACCAGGGAGTCGAGTCGTATTACGACTCCCTGGTGTTAACCGTGTGAAGCAACACTACTATTAAGTTCATTTCTGTGACGTCTAGTGATTAGTGAGCTGTGTTGAGCAATGACTGAATGAGCAGTGAGCACCATGTCCATGGCATGATGTACAACCTCCACATCTAATCCGTGATCCCCGATGCGAACAGACGGTCCGGGTCGACTCCGGGAGCGGCGGAGCGCGCAGAGTAGATCTTCACACTATGGACCGTAGTATGGTACATGTGTGAATGGTGATGATCCCTTGCCCTTGGCCCTTCGCTTCGCTTCATGAATCATCAGGCTATGAGTATGACATGCAGATGAGCACATGTGCCAGGTGGCTGACATACTAGACTGGCTACTGCTCAGGGCTCAGCGCACAAGTACTACCGGTACATCAAATTTTACTTTTACATGTACACCATGGTACACTGTCTACAAGTAAAAATGTCTTGAACGAACAACATTTGTAGACTACATGATGTAGTGTCTATAGTGATCGTGATGATGAAGGGAAAGGTTTTCACGACTCTCGATCTCCGGGGCCTACATCATCAGTACATGCAGATCCTTTAGCTTTGTCATACTAATGATAGTGCCATGATCGGATCGGAGTGCATAAACTCAAGGAGTTCAAAATATAAAGCACAAAAGCTCTGCGTAGCTACAGTCAGTCTCTGTGTGACTGCTCCGTAGTCCAGGTCTTTCTCGGGTCAAAACGCTCTGCTTTGGCTCGCCACAGCCAACCCTGTGCGGACGTGGCTGGACTAGATCGTGAGTGTAGTGATTGCATAATTATGTCATATCAGGAATGTGTATTGACTATTGGAGTGCTCAGGGAGAAATTTTAGGACATGTAGCTCCCTCCTACTCTGCTGAACGGGAGCAGTAGCGGCTAGAAACGGATCGACGCCGTGACCAGTGGCGTGCACTCGTTCGAGCGGCGCGTGGTAATCCATCCAAACAAGTAACAGTTCGAGGCAAGAAGTAACAGCTTAGCACTTTGCAACTCAGTCTTGTTATCGATACTAGCGTACTAGTAAACGGTACGTCTCCTGGGTCCTGACGTGACGTTCTATTCAGTATTCGGCCGCTGTAACGGTTATTAGCAAAGTGGGCTAAGCCTGAAGGTAAAATTGATCTAACGTTTATACCCACATCAAACGCTTGTCTCGTCTGTGCATTCCTTTGGGGATCGTTTAATTCTGTATGTACAGTCAAACCTCTTTAGGACGAACACCAAGGGACCGATGGTATTTGTTCGCAATAACGGGAGTTCTTCTTATCCATATTTTATACCCAGTGAATACACAGTGATTTATCCAATAGAGCTAGGAATACTAGTTCTTCTAAAGCGAAAGTTTGTCTTATCAGTGTTCTTCTTAACCAGGTTTCACTGTACTTGCAGAAAAGACAATGAACGTTCACGGTTGAGTGTGTGTGTGTGTGTGTGTGTGTGGTGTGTGTGTGTGTGTGTGTGTGTGTGTGTGTGTGTGTGTGTGTGTGTGTGTGTGTGTGTGGTGTGTGTGTGTGTGTGTGTGTGTGTGTGTGTGTGTGTGTGTGTGTGATGGTGTGTGTGTGTGTGTGCATGTATGTGTGTGCACGTGTGTGTGTATGTGTGTGTGTGTGCACGTGTGTGTGTGTGTGTGTGTGTGTGTGTGTGTGTGTGTGTGTGTGTGTGTGTGTGCAGGTGTGTATGTGTGTGTGTGTGTGTGTGTGTGTGTGTGTGTGTGTGTGTGTGTGTGTGTGTGTGTGTGTGTGTGTGTGTGTGTGAAAATAGGGATTCACTGGCCAGAAAAAGTCACTTCAAACAGCTGTGGTGGATACCAAGCTAAAAATAGTGGCGGTCAATTCATCAGCCTTGCAAGCTGTTGAATGTTGTAATCCCAGCACAAGTTGCTATGTCTAACATAGCTGTTCGCTATCATCGCTTCCGCGATGGGCATGTCTGAGGTCTGAGGTGTGTGTGTGTGTGGCTACCAACAGCCAGTGCATGCCGGAGTATGTGGTGTGGGGTGTGTGTCAAAAAAGTAATGAATGAAAAAATGAAAACTAAGGGGCTTTCGTAAATACCGATACTTATTTAGAAACGAAAACTAGTCGTTTCTCTTCAACCCCCTCCCTGAGAAACGAACACATACAAATGGTACATAGTATCGATATTTTTGATCTTTTTTTTCTGGACATGCTCACGCATGCAAAATGTACATCGATATTTTTTGAGAAACGAACAAGCGCTCAACCCCCTCCCCCCCCCCCCTAAACGACTAGTTTTCGTTTCTAAATAAATATCTATATTTACGGATCATGCCCCTAAGTAGGAATTCACTGGCCAGACTGAGAAGGCTGGAATAAGCCACTTCTTTTTAGCTGTTAGTGTACATCAGGCTTATGTCGAATGGCGTGCGGCACAAGTTGCCATGTCTAGCATAGCTTGTTCGCTATCATCGCTTCAACGATGCCGGGCATGTGTAAGTGAAAGTATGTGTGTTTGTGATTACTCTTCCTACAGCAATGGCCGAAAACGGGGACAACAGCAGCAGCTGTATGGCCGGCGCGGAAGCCGTGCGACCTGGCTTCGCTGTGCACTTCTCCAAGGGTGACATCATCGGAGAGGAGGTCGACGCGCTGGTCATTTCCGTCCTGGCCAACTCGCACCAGCTGAAGGGGAACCTGGCGTTGGGCGTGGTGCGCGCGGCCGGAAACGACGTATACGACTGCATTGACCGGCACCTGTCGCAGCAGTGGATCTTACCCAACGCCGTGGAACACTTCCCGGCCGGCCACCGCTTGCCGCACGCCAAGCACCTGCTGCTCGTCGGCCTGCTGAAGGACATGGCGTTCAGTCTGCAGGACGCCGTCTATCACGCCCTGGTGCGCGCCAACGACCTACGCTGCACGTCCGTAGCGCTGCCCGCGATCGGCTGCGGTGGGTTCGGCTACTCGGTGCGTCAGAGCGCCGACAGCATCGTCGATGCCATCCAGGTCTTCCAGTCGACGTTCGGACAGACGATGACGATACGTAAGGTGCACCTCTGCGCAGTGACGTCTGAGACTCAGCGGAACTTCCGGCGTGCGCTAAAAGCCTCCGACCTGACCGTGGTGTGATCGTGAACGCCCAGGCCACAGTCACGGTTGCCATGGTGGGGGCTTCAGCGCTCTGCTACCGTAATGCATGGACACTGAGCAAAAGGCCACAGTCACGATTGCCATGGTGGAGGCTTCAGCGCTCTGCTACCGTAATGCGTGGACAGCAAAAAGGCTAGCCGTCCCGTTTGCAGCACTGCACTCGCAGTCATGACTGCCGTGGTCAGGGAGGATTCAGCACTCTGGCAGGGGCGTCACGCACCGTATAGCCAGTATACCCATGGTCGTGCTACTTTCCGTGCACGATGGTCCGCCCAGAGTGCCTGTTGGGTGCTAAAACGTGCCCTGTTGGCCGAAAAATTCGACCTCCGATCCCCCCACCCCCGACCCCTGGTCGTAGCTCACCCCACTGCCCTGTGACACCCCTGCATGGACAGCAAAGGGCTTGTAGCTGTCCCGTTTTCAGCACTACGTCGGCTCACAGCATGATCCTGTGCACTTGAAGGCGCTCTGCACTGCCAAAGCCGGTCCAACTTCACGCGGCTATTCTCCCATATATTCACTTTCCTCCATTCAAGCTCCATTTGCACAACTCCATCCTGACTGAGTTAATGCAGCCGGCGGCTTTTCCCGCAGCTTGATTCCAACGGCTATAGCATGCGATGGTCGTAACGTATGGCATTACGGGTTTCGGAAACCGGCTTGTGCATGTGTGCACGCAAAGTGTGTGTGTGTGTGTGTGTGTGTGTGTGTGTGTGTGTGTGTGTGTGTGTGTGTGTGTGTGTGTGTCTGTGTGTCTGTGTGTGTGTGTGTGAGCGTGTGAGTGTGGGGCCGGCCTAGTGACAATCATAGTGTTTTTGATTTAGGGACGGCTGATGCAATAATTAATTTTGTACATGTTGAGCTTCCTGGTTTATCATGATTGGTAAAATATTTTGCAGAATCTTATCATTATGATGATGCTGATGTTCCGCGGCAGTTTCCACGGCATAGGAATAGCTGTTGTAGTAGAGTTTCCGTTGACACTGGCTGACATTCAACGCCTGCATGCATTCCACACAGAGATATTTGCACACTGCAGGCACAGTGAACTCAGTGAAATGATTTTCGGCCGTCAATCATGTCTGCCTGGTCGTTGCGCTTGTAGAGACATGAGTTATACTTGCGGCAATTTGATGGTTATGGTGTGAGCATGTGCATTTGTGTTTGTGCGAGGCAGTGAGGAGGGGGGGGCACACTTGTGTGTGTGTGTGTTTCGTGTGTGTGTGTGTGTGTGTACGTGCCTGTTTTCCTGGGTGATGACATTCCCCGAACACTGTCTTCGTCTAGTCGCGTGCGTGTGTGATATGAGCATGCGCGATGTTGTAGTAGAGAGTCCTTTTTGTCAGTCTTCTTGTTCGTCCCATGGGAGTCATGTGTTCTTTCAATAATCATAACGGAAACAAACTAGTCCTGTCCTGCGTGTCCTGCGTGCCGGGGAACGGAATGGCTGTAATTCCGTTACAATGTGGTGCCGAAACCCGGGAATGAACCAGGGACCTTTAGATCACAAAGTATTGTACCCAATGCGTACACAAGCCGAAAAGGACTTTTTTGTTGTTACTCAGAGTTTCGAGTCATAGTTTCAGGACACGAGACTCTGAGTGACAAGAAAAAAGTCCTTTTTCATTGTGTACAGCATTGGGCACTACACTATGAATCATGGTCTAGCATAACAACCAAAATAATAATGTAAAAAGGAGAAGAAAACACATGAGAACGAGTTATGCAGCAACTATCCACGACTGTAACAAGATGATAAACAGTCAGAAAGTGCGATAATATGGCACAAAACTGACAGGCTACTGAGACGTTCAGCGACCCGAGACCTAGCTCTAACACATCTCCAGTGCGCAAACCAACAGCCTACGTTGTGTTTATCATCTTGTTACAGTCGTGGATAGTTGCTGCATAACTCGTTCTCATGTGTTTCTTCTCTTTTTTACATTAATTTATTACTGGCTCAGTATCCGAGTTCAAAATAATAATAATATTAATAATTTAAAAAAAGAGAAAGGACCCAGGAACTACAAGTTACGCTATACTGTCCACTAACACCACTAGTTACTGAGCTCATGCGATAACATTGCACGACACTGACCGACGGTACTGACGTTCTACAACTAACTGGCTAACAGCTCTAGCACATCTTGGATGCGCACTCCAACAGCCTTCCAACTTGGAAGGTTCTAAGTTATAGAAATAAGTTGAAAGGCTGTTGGAGTGCGCATCCAAGATGTGCTAGAGCTGTTAGCCAGTTAGTTGTAGAACGTCAGTACCGTCGGTCAGTGTCGTGCAATGTTATCGCATGAGCTGATTGTTTAGTAACTGGTGGTGTTAGTGGACAGTATAGCGTAACTTGTAGTTCCTTGGTCTTTCTCTTTGTATAAATTAAAAAAAATGAAGGTAAGTTTTGGGTCGCAAGAATCGACGCAAACACACATCCAGTCACAATAGGCCTTGAAAGTGATGACGTCAAAACGGCCAGGGAGTACTAAGTTGACATCAGATTTCTATTTTGGATCCACTAAGGTGTGACTTTGCTATTGCCTCAGTATGCGGGTGCATAGCAACCCACTCATGTCGTATGCAGGGGTGACTTTTACTTCGCCGCCAGTTGTAACCCCGCCCCCAGTAGCCAAATCAGTCAGTTTCACTGGTTACATCACCTTGCTGTGAGTAAGACGGCTTGAAATGTGCTTGGATCCATACAAAAACTGGATCCAATTTTTGAATTTTTGAAATTGTTGCTATGCTGTGACGTAGCACTTTCAAGCCCTATAAGGCACTTGTCAAAAAAATAAAAAATAAAATTTATTTTTCAATGTCAGTGGTTAGAGCATCGTTGGCTACAAGCGAGGGTCCCTGGTTCGAGTCCTGGTGGTGACAGTCAATTTTTCTTCAGACTTTTCCCGTTTGTCTCTTTCCCTCAAACCAGTTAATGACATAATAGTTATTATTTAATAATAACTATTCTGTCATTGAATCCGACAATCTGCTAGCGAATCTAATCTTAGTGCAACATTAGGGAGGTTTCGCTCTACACAATTACGTATGAAAATCCGTATGCCGGGGAGTGAGGGCAACTTTCATACGTAAATCTCTCCACGGATTTCCGTAGGAAAGCTCTTTCCTACATGTACGTACGTTGGGTCCTCCGTAGGACTTTTTGAAATATTTTTTCGCATTTTCCGGATTTATCCATGGCAACGTTCAAGTCGCGCGAAACACAAGGCCTTCGGTCCACACACCGGGCCGTACACCACGTGCAAAATAAAATGGAAAACGCGGTTTCGGTTCGTGGTGCCTGCGGTGGGCGCATGCAGCCAACGCGTCTCCAAAGCAACAAGGCATGTTTGATGTTTAGCAGTGGTGGAGAAAAATTAATTACGTAGAGCGAAACCCAACAACTGTGTACACGTCAGGCAGTTAAACTACAGTGCAAATATTCTCATGACGTTGAGCATCATGTCAACGTCGTGACAACAGCGCTGATTCTTACGTATGAAAATTACGTGCAGTTCCTACGTTATTTTCATACGTAATTCCGTAGAGCGAAACCTCCCTTTTATAGGCGATTCACACGACAGGCAAATCCACGTTTGCCAGGTGCCCGCAGGAAGTGAAACGTGAGGCTGCAGTTCACACGACGGCGGGTGGCGGCCAGAGCTCCCGCGAGTATCCGGTGAGTATACGACGTTACTGTGGGGATTTGGAATGAGTACCCAAAGACGAAGGCCAAACAACCAGGGTTCAAGACTACCGTACGATAGTACGACCTCACAGACTCATAACTGTGAAAGTGCCCGCAGATGAGTGCATCCGCGGGCAAAAAGGCCATGGACACTTTTGATTCCCGCGGACAAATTTTGGTCGCCCGCAGGAATATCTCCATGGTGACTTTTCTGTACACGTGGATTTGCCTGTCGTGTGAATCGCCTAATAGGCCGTTCACACGACGTGCAAACTCACTTTTATCGTACCGTTTCAAAGGATATTTACTCGGATACGATAAACTTAGACACACGCTTGCAACTGATCTTTTATCTTGGCCGAGGCCCTTTTGCTCGTGATTATCTTTGCACGCCAGGAAAAGTGTCGGTTGTTGAAAGTGCGTACTGCATATGCAGTGCTTGAACAACGGAAAATTCAAAATTTAACATTTCCCGGCATTTTCAGGTCTCTATGGATACATTGACGGTTGCAAAGTTTGCCCAGCACCGTGTAAACTGGATCACGGTTTGCCATGGCGCAGTGTTATCTTGGTCACACACGTGCAAGTGTTTACACCTCGTGTGAATGGCCTATTACTAGCTGCCGGGCTACGTACTGTCGTGGACATGGAAATCCGGTCGATTGACCGGGGCCGGCGCCCTCAGGGCGTACTGAACTCTGCGTGCAGGGCCGGCACATGTTGATCAGATGCGCCCAGCGCGCTGCTGCGCATAAGCAGCATGTGCGTACCGCTTATCCACGGCTGCATGGCCAGCGCCCTGAGGCCGCTAGACGTGCGACCGGATTTCCATGTCCACAACAGTGGGTATGATGCGTGTGCATATTACATGTGATCAAGAGTACATAAGGGAGCATCTCATAAGTTCGCATTTTGTTTCTAAACGTAACGCATTTCGAAACGGGGGTAGGGGGGTAGCGCCCATTTCGGATAGAAAAATGACAGTTCGCACATTTTCTGGATGTGTACAATACAGTGCTGTGCTTGTGCTAGACCGCTTCAGACAGCAGGGTACCGGTGTGTTTTAGCCTATTTAGGTGTAGATCTAACCCTTGCACTACGCATGCAGGCTACTCAGAGGTGTCAAATGTCACACCAGCCTGATCAAACCGTGTACCTGCCACCTGGCCAGCTTTGACAGTACAGTCGTTGTGGAGGACCTCTGGCTCTGTTTATGTGTGTACATGTCATTGATTGAACTAAGAGTAAGACTGTAACTAAAACTATTACTTACTTGTACTCAGTAGATGTGGTACTACTGAATGTCATTCACTTCCACACTAGCGTCCATGTCCATGTACATGATTGTGCATACCATGGCATGGACAGTACAGTAGATCTACACTGAAAATGTGCGATAAGACTTTCAAATAGTGGGGGGAGGTAGGGGGGTAAAGTCTATCCGAAATGCGTTACGTTTACAAAAAAAGTGCGAACTTATAGCTTATGAGATGCTCCCTAACTACACAGTTATGTACTCTTGATGTGATGCAGTATGCTGTCAGCTTGACGATCGACATGTCACAGCATAATTATTACGTCATTATGTCACGACATGCATTGCTGTGACATAATGACGTAATAATTATGCTGGGAAAAGTCAAAAAAGAACACAAAAACAAAATCATGCACTCGACTCAGATCCGAGGAATAGTGGCTAGGGCCAGCCATTGGCATAGGTAGATCTACTAGCCTAACTAGATGTTGGGTTCTCGATCTCACCACAGACACTACTAGTACTAGCTACTATCGCTACTAGTACTACAACTAAAAAGTTACTTACCGAAGCGAAGCTCGGAAAGCTCGGAGTGTAGCCGCTACGCATCAGTCGTGAGTCTGAAATAGATATCGCGCAACAGTTCTAAACATAGTTTTGAACTCAGTAGATTTACTAACATAAACTGATTTCCATGTTAGCCATTCAAGTCCCGGTCCAGCTCCAGCAAAGCAGCTAACAATCTGGCTAACTATTTGCCACACAAGGGAAAGAATACTGCCTTGAAGGCATGCTGGCCAGCGCAGTGCCAGTGGTGCGATGTTGGCGTGGTGGCACCGTTGCAGCTGGGGCCCGTTTGCAGGCCTGGGCTGGGGACCGTGCGAACAGTATGGCTGGTGGTGAGGTTGTTGAGTACGTAACTATGGCGACGCCTGAAAGAACAGGATTGGAGAGGAGCACATCACGGTGCAGTGTGGTTCCACGGCTGCAGGCGTGCGCTGCTGCTGGTCGAGCCTGTTCAAGTACGGCGCGCACGTACACGCGCTACTTCTGCTCGGCCAGTAGTAGCAGCGCGGGCAACGGCAGCACGAGTGCTGCGCACACGAGCGACGGCGGCAATGGCGCGGCGTCGACCGAGCGCACTGCACGAGTGCACCGCCACAGTGTCTCGGCAAACACAGACGCGGCAGCGGCGGTGACTACACCGTCGGGCCGGCACGACGGGAGATCAGCTCGGAACCCAGCACGTGGCGGCAATCTTGTAACCATGGTGACCACATCCCAGCCGCCGATCAGCAGCCTGATAGAGCGGCAGTTGCTGACGCCAAACACACGACCATTCACGTACTCGCGACCGGCATCCGGCAAGAAGGCCATTGACCCGACCGTAGCTGTGCGGCAATCTCAAAGGTGGAGAGGAACAACCACTTCGGGAAGCACGTCGACGTCGTCGTCAGGCAGCGAGGGTGAGGTGCGAGTGCCGACGTTCCCCGATAACGGGCCGACGCCGCCTGCCTTTCGTCGTCGCGAGTTCAAGCAGGCCGGCGACCCGGAGTGTTTGGGCACCATGTTCAGAATCACCCCGCGCAACTCTCGCCACATGCACGCTTCTAACCCTTCTATGCACGGGTGGATGCCCAGCCCAGCGATACTACAGCAGCAGCAGCAACCGCAGGCGGGCATGTCTCCTCCCGGCCTTGGGCACGGCTTTGGTGCGGTGGCGGCATCCGCAGGCTGGGCAGCAGAGCAGGGCTGGATGTCGTCGCCGAAGGGCCCTATCCAGCACGGTAACCTGTCCGTGCCTACTGAACCACCGTTTGTTCTGCACCTGAAGCATCCGCTCGTCGCCAGCGACAGCGACTTGCAGGCCATCTTTCAGGGCTGCTCGCCGCTGGAGATGAAGTTGTTTCGGAGTGCCCAGAGCTCGAGGAACGTCTCCCAGTTCGTCTTCTTTCCCAGTGCCGAACACCTGGCGGCCGCTCTGCAGCGAGACGGCACGTTTGTTCAGCTCGGGGGTCAGCCACGGGAAGTGGCCGTGCGCCTGTCGACGCGCTACGCACGGATACGCGAGGCCATGCGGTCGCCGCCGTACGTGGCGTTTCTCCGAATGTTCCCGGACGGTCTGGAGGCCAGGGCGCCAGCGCTCATGGAGCTGTTCAAGCCCTTTCGACCAGTACGCTGTGCCGTGCATCAGGGCCAGAGAGATGGCACGTTGTACGCACTAATGGAATTCCCTGACAAAGAGCAGCTAATGGCCGCGTTTGACGCGCACCTGTCCGAGGACGTACGGGGCATTTCCATCGGTCCATCTGACAGGAATACTGTTTAGCTCCCCCCCCCCCCCCTCACACCCGCATTACATTGCTTGACTGTACAGCTGGACGGCATGTTGACATCATATCAGTCACGATGTGACATATTCATTTCGTCTGTGTGTCTGCACGCACACACGCGCGCGCACACACGCACACACACACACACACACACACACACACACACACACACACATACACACACATGTACACATGCACACACACACAAACACACACACACACACACATACCCTTCACTTTGCGAATGCATATATCCAGGTGCAGACATTGGCAAGGTTCCCTACTCCTGTACTGCTAAAAGGTGTTTTGTCGAACACGCAAACCAATGATGATATGAATGCAGGGGGAGCAAAGAATTTAAGATGGCTCGTATCCAAAACGTTGACAAAACTCCCTACTGCCGTAATCTCGCGCATATAAGATCATGGTCTTACAATCGAAAAGTCGCTGTTTTCGGTCCTTTCGCAAGTGCTTTTTCGTTTGTCTTATATGCGAGAGAGAAACATCGCATCAACGTGCAAGTACGTATGTTATTGGTGAATGCCAGTACAGTACAATGGAACCTTGATGAACCTCGTGTGGTTTCGTGATTTTCATTCACTTATAAGTGCATGTTCTTGTATCTAATATAAGCAAGAGTGCTCTTTTATTCGAAAATAAGAACATGGATTACGGTACATGTATTTATCACTCTCTTAGTGTTGACTCCCATTGAGTATCGCTGTACCCAACGGCATATATATGCCCGGTTTATATGGGCCATTCACACTACGCCCAGAACGTGGCGTACGTGACGTTTTCGTCCGGATAGCCATGACAACATGGAACGTGGCGGGAAAATCGTACCCCTAGCCCTGGTACGAAAACATAGACGACGTATCCAGACCCCTGTACCGAGTTTCGTTCTGTCGTTCCCAGCAGTTTGTGTCCAAAAGAAGCTGTACACACAGCTGTGCGAGCAGCGTGTGCGTGCCTGTGTGAATGCACCTGCATGAAAACGACGTCTGCCAGTACGTCGTATTCCAAAACGTGACGCGTATTGTAACGTAGTATGAATAGCCTATATCGTAGTATGAATAGCCTCTTAATACATGATCGTATCAAGAGTACATAACCCACCGGGGTTATGTACTCTTGATACGATGAGTAGGTGATGGTGCAACGGTTGTGCAGTCATATACCGGGATTCATGAGGTTTTCGTTTTGGAATTTGAAATACGGACTGTTTGTCGTGATAAATCTAATATTGACTTCGTCCTTGGTCAGTACAGGAAGTAAAAACCTCGTAAAAGACCTCGGCTTCGCCTCGGTCTTTTACTCAGCTGGAAGCTACAACTTTCACACCAAGGTTCAACTCAAAGGCTCAAAGGTTCAACTCGACTGACAGGAACGCTGTAAAAGTTGTAGCCTGCAGGCACGGTGACCAGGTGACTGGAGTACGCATGAACACGTGACCGCTTACTCACCCGTGTTCGATTGGGAATAAGGGCTGAACGCTGTATCGCAGCCTTTTCGGACCAAAACCAGTCGACTCAACATCCAAATGACTACAACATATGGACCAATCACGGTCATCCATGCTTTTGTAAGACCGAAACGGCGCTTAGTGACTTTTGCATACAAATCTCCATCTAGTAGAGCGCAGTCACCCAGTTTCGGTGGAAGTGCGAGAGTTCGATAGGGAATAAAGGAGGAAGGGAGCGTCTCAGCTTCCTCGGACCAACACCATTCGACTCAGCACCTCGAAGACTACAACTGGAGAGAAATTGATTTTAGGGTATACTTTCCCTTTAAAATTTATTCAAGATGCTCCAGATAAAATTAAAAGATTCCAGACTGGCTCGAACAGTTCCGAGCACATCTGCATTTTTAGTACACAATAAAACATCTGGAACAAGAAAAAATCTATAATATGAACTATGCAAAAAGAAAGAGCGCGAGTCAAGACAAGGCAAGGGGAGAGCCAGAGGGGCACGCGTGCGAGACAGGACGCACAAAACCACCCGACCTCTCTTTCTCTCTCTCTCTCACTCACTTCTGTTACATGTACACTCAATGAGAATGAGCTGTCCGGAAGTACTGATGCGCTAGCACGGACTAGCACTGTGCGGAGCGCGTCGCTCGCTGATAAAACACACTGATCGCCACGCGGGGAAACAAGCTGAATGCGAAGCGCCTTGATCCACTCACCAGGTATCCCGAGCTGTATGCACGGCTGATATATGAGTGTTATTGCTTCGGTGAAACGGACATGTTGGCCACTGCCTCTTTCAAATCCGATCAAACGCTCTCAGCAGGCAACGGATACGCAGAGGTGCATGCACCGACCACCGAGTTTCATTGCTTGGCGAAACGGACATATTCGCTAACGCGTCTTTTGAATGCCGATCAAACACTCGCAGCAGGCAACATATATCCAGAGCCGTATGCAGCGCTGAGTTAACTATCGCCTCGGCGAAACGGACATGTTGGCCACGGCGTCTGTCGAGTGCAGATCAAACGCTCTCAGCAGGCTGTCGCGGTCGTGGAACGAGATGAACCCGTAGCCGCGACCGTTGTCGCGGTGCACGACGCGACACGACTCCTCCACCGGCTGCAGGTGGGCAAACAGCTTGGCGACGGACTCCGGCGTGGCGTGCACCGGTACGTACGTCAGATAGGCGGTGTGCGGCGGAGAGTGCGACTCACGCGCTATCTTGGCAAACCGGTCCGTCACAAACAGGCCGACGGGCTCGCAGTCGCCGCCACGGCCAGGTACGGCCGTGCCGTTCCTGCTGAGAGCGTCCAGGAGATGCTGCCGCGTCTCGAACAGCACAAACTTACACCGCGGGCTGGAAATCTTGATAGAGATCGGAGGGCAATTGGCAAATAGTTTTCTTATGCCTTCTTCGGTGATGTTTTTCGGCGACTGCAGAAAAGCTGCAAACGGCGCTTTTTTCGGCACTGGATGCTTCCTACTGCGCTCAACCTTCTGCTGCTGCGTAGATTGCTGCTGCGTTGATTGCTGGTGCGTGGATTGCGGGTGCTGCGTTGATTGCTGGTGCGTTGATTGTGGGTGTGTGAGAGGTTGAGGCCAGCCAGTGGCGTGAGCGTGTTGGCTAGGCGCTTGTTGAACCGAGTAGTATTCAGCCTGGGAGACTGCATTGCCAAGACTCGGCTGGTACATGTGCTGAGCTGGTGCATGCCGGACGGGTGCGTGCTGAGCGGGTGCGTGCTGAGCGGGTGTGTACTGAGCGGGTGCGTGCTGGGCGGGTGCGTGCTGGGCGGGTGCGTGCTGAGCGGATACGTGCTGAGCGGGTGCGTGCTGGGCGGGTGTGTACTGAGCGGGTACGTGCTGGGCGAGTGTGTGCTGGGCGGGTGTGTGCTGTGGTGACCACTGGGCATGAGCTGATCCACTATACAAAGTATGCTCCACGGGCGTACCTGTTGAAGCACGTGCAGGAGCAGATGCCGGTGGTCCAGACTCAGGCTCTGCTTTCGTGAAGCCAAACGCCTGCTTTCCTGCTTGATTCCGCCATTTCTTTCGGGTAAACCCTGGCCTAACTAAGTGTGCTGTGCTGTGAGTGTTCGGGTGCGAGGTGTGTGGTGACGCATGCTCACCTTGGGCCCGGGCTATTGCTGGTGGTGCAGTGCCAACAACAGTTTGCGGTGCCTGGGAATTAGTACCTGCCTGCTGTGGTGACGGTAGTCCACAAGTACTAGCACTCGTATAGCTAGGCGGTGTATGTGTAGGCAAAGGATCCATGCTCTGGCTACCTGACGCCTGTGGTACACTACCGATGGCCAACTCTTTGCTGCTAAGTTTTCTAGCAGTGCTCCAGGAGCTGTCTGTGGCCACTGGGGACGCTGTGCTGCGTGCAGGCATGTCATCCTTCAGTAATTTGGAGAATGCTTCTGCGAAGGCGCTGTCGACGTCCTCTCTGCTATCACTGCCAGCATTCTCAGCGGCTTTGCTTGTTGAACATCCTGGCAGCCCATGGCCAAAGGAACGCCAACCCAAAGCCACAAGAGGGCGAGAAATGCCGCAGAATCTCACGACACGATATGGCGCTTGCACAGCCATTCTACATAGACCTAACTGATTCTTTCCAGAAGGTGATACGATTATGACATAAAACGAAGTTGGTGTTGTTCCCGACTGGAAACTTACTTCACGCAACCAGATCGGTCACAATGTCAACGTGGCCTGAGAGCTAGAGAGAAAATGCACGAGTAGTGCTGTCTTTCGTCGATATGTCTGACATGAATACAGAGGAAGGTTATTCCTCTTTTCACTGAAACGATAATTGTTTGAAATATTTTCATTCAAGAGAAATTTTAATGATTTTGTGTAAAAATATAAAATTGTAATTGCATTGTAATTTTCTGCTCGCATATCTCCCTTGAGCTCAAGACTTTTATATTATGTCAGACATATCGACGAAAGACAGCACTACTCGTGCATTTTCTCTCTAGCTCTCAGGCCACGTTGACATTGTGACCGATCTGGTTGCGTGAAGTAAGTTTCCAGTCGGGAACAACACCAACTTCGTTTTTGTGATAATTGTGTTTTGTGATACGAAAAAGAATTTTTCCCCTGTATCCTAAGGCAAATTTCTGATGGCCCTGGCCTGTTGGATAAGTGCTGGTCGGCTGGTGCAGTCTTTCAGGCTTAGAGGTGGTGTGAGTGATCAATGCTTTGTATGGACTCTTTCTGCACGCCGCGCACAACCAGTGAGATCGCTGGCCACACTTGCCAGTGACACAGCCGCACCACCCACAGGTAGCTCAGCACAGGATGTAATCGACTCCCAGCCTACGAGTGCACCACAAAATGATAGCTCAGCACAGACGCCGCCGTCTGACGGACTGACAAGGAGAAAGAAAAAGGGAGGCGTGAAAAAGGTTTCCGCAGATCAGGGTAGAATCACGGCTGTGCACGTACCAACTGAAAAGGCAGATGCACCAACACCTGATGCTAGTGAAGACCATCAGAATGTTAGCTCGATGGCGCAGCCAAGTGCTCCACTGCGTTCAGAAGAGCTTCAAGTCACTGCTCCGCCCGCCGCAATGCAGGCAGTCAAGTTGCCAGCTCCACCTTCGTGGCAGTCATCCACGTTAGATGATCTGCTACCTCAGTACTCTAAACAGCAGCAGCAGCACCAACCACAGCAGCAACAGCAGCAGCAGCAGCACAACCAGCAACAGCCACATCGGCAGCACCAACAGCAGCCACAGCAGCAGCAGCAGCCACATCAGCAGCTACAGCAACAGTGGCAGCATCAGCAGCCACAGCAGCAGCAGCAGCAGCAGCAGCACAACCAGCCACAGCAATTGCATCAGCAACAGCCACATCAGCAGTGGCAGCATCAGCAGCCACAGCAGCAACAGCAGCACAACCAGCCACAGCAATTGCATCAGCAACAGCCACATCAGCAGCACCAGCAGCAGCACCGCCAGCCACAGCAACAGTGGCAGCAGCAGCAGCCACAGCAGCACCAGCAGCAGCATTTGCATCAGCAGCAGCACCACCAGCCACAGCAACAGTGGCAGCAATGGCAGCAGCAGCAGCCACAGCAGCAATGGCAGGAGCAGCCACCTGCATATCCCCCATATCGTCCTCATTGATTACCAGCAAGGAACAAGCCTACTCCAAACTCATGGACCATCATTGCACAGACACCAGCCCTGTTTCCTCAAAGACGAAGAGCAGATGGTGTATGAGTGAGAGGCAAATCCTCTGAGCTCTGTGCTAGCTGCCTGAGACTGTTAGTCAGCATGTTCGGGCCATGGATTGTGCGTGTGTGTGCATGTGTGTGTGTGCATGTGTGTGTACGTCATACACACACGCACGCACACACACACACACACACACACACACACACACCCATGTGCAGCTGCACCAGTCAGCGTGCACGCGCGAGCATTCAGCACACTCCATCCTACGGCGTCTGGGCACATGACTGCAATTATTTCACTGTGCTGGTGATCAAGTCCCCGAGTATAGTAGTTCAGACTGACTGCACGTGCGAGACACTTACCCGGCATGGTGTGCACTGAGCTCGCGGCGGTGTGACCTGTCCGCAAGCCTGGAAATGGCCAACGCTGAGCCGCATACCATACCCTCGCTGATCTGTACCGGTGCTTGCTCGCGGCTCCTGTGGTCCGGACTTTCTTCTGTGTCAGCTTGAAGATCTTGCTACGTGTGTATTCTTTTGGATAGTCTTTGCTAAAAAGCTTTTTTCTATTTTTTTGAGCGAGCTTGACGTTCTTGAGCTGCAGATCAGCGGGCTCTAGTCACTCAGTGTGCTTTGAACTTGTTTCCCCGGGTAAGGTCTCGTGGTATACTCCAAGTATTCATATTTCAACGGTTGCTTTTGCTGTACGTGCGTTTTCCTGGACGCGTACTGAACCCTGCTTTTTCGTCCTTCAGTGTGAAAAAACTTGCCAAAAAGAGACTTTCAAAAGTGTGTACTGTCTCTTTGTTCCCTGTTTCTGGAAAGGGGAATTTGCTCTGCTGCATGTGTGTGTGTGTGTGTTGCACTTGCAGATTTGCGGGCTTCTCTTGTGGCGGGCATACGTGATACACAGTGGTGCGTGTGCTTGCGTGCATGCATGTGTGTGTATCTCTTTCTCTGTCGGTGTCTGTCCGTCTCTTTCTCCAGCAAAATCCAAACTGCTGACAAGTGCCATAGAGCCCAGCTGCATCAGTGTGCTATGCGTTACAGAAGAAGGGAAGAGAGTTCAAGAGACAGATTCCCAACACGCCTGCTGGGATGAGCACAATGATGACCTCTCCAACAAGCACAGTGCCAGCATGGTGCGTTTGTACTCGTTGTATACTAAACCCCTGCTCCCCCTCAGGCCTTGAACAGTCAACGTTCTCATGCCGGTCACCTTGCTGCGGAGGGCGTTAAACAGGCGCGTGGCCAGGGGGGGGGGGGGGGCATGTGTACCCCCAGGCCCTACATCTTTTGAGCCTCGCTTAGAATATGCATGTTGGGTGAAGTAGCCAAGGCATCAAAGTCGCAGTTCGGTACATCACCGATATAGATATATACATAGATCCGAGGGTCCCTGGTTCGAATCCTGGTGGTGACAGTCAATTTTTTCTTCAGACTTTTCCCGTTTGTCTCTTTCCCTCAAACCAGTTAATACATAGATTAATAGATAAACTTAATAGCGATAAAGAGAACACATTCTGGAGTCATCGTCCCACAACAACGAAGTCATGAAGGTTTTCCAAAATCCTTATTGTTGTCTCGATGTGTCTTCCTCAAACCCGTAGTGTACCTCAACTTAAACACTCGAAACACGGTCTCTCTGCTGCACACGTCATTCGAACTGTTCACCAAATTCTCAGGCATGGTGTTAACAGTTTACACAATGTGATGATAGGCCATGACTGAAAATTTGGTCAACAGTTTAAATGACATCTGGAGCAGAGACCGTATTTCTAGTGTTTGAGTTGAGGTACACTAATGCGTAAATGGCTGCAACGGAGTCTGCGAATGCGTAGATTTTTCCCCTCAAACCAATTAAAATAAATAAATAGATACTTCGACATTTTCAGAAAAGAGATAAGCGCAACAAAGGACTTGTTCGGCTCAACTGGACGCTGACCCACTGTCGATACGGGTCCTTAGCGTGCGTGACATTGGGCCACACCGTTGTCATATGGGTCCTTCAGGTGCGTAGCACCACTGTTGGAGGTGGTCCGGCCGGGGTGGGGGGTCCCCAGGAAAAATTGATATTAGGGTGCAAAATCCTGCATTCTGGGCACTTTTGGCATTGTGTTAAAAAAAAGTGGTCCGGCCAAAGGACCGGCTGCTACGCCCCTGTCCTTAACGAGACACTGGGCCACACCATTGTCAATACGGGCCCTGAAAACGTGACGCTGGGCCACGCCACCGTGTCAATACGGCTTCACAGCAACGCCGTTCACTAGCGGCGAGTGCGACATGTCCATAGCACGCACGAAGTCCTCTCGGCACGAGAAGTGCATGAAGGCGATCTCATCGCCTCGGCTGGTCTGCTTCACGACGCATTGTGTGGGCCGCAGCGCCTTGAACAGGTCCAGCAGTCGGCCCTCGCCCATGCCCTGCAAGCGGTACAGATAGGCTATGAACGGCGGACCGCCTTCGGCCACTGCGGCGATCTTGCGGAAACGATTGCTGACCTGCAGAGCCAGGAGCCGGTGGCCGGCAGTGCGCTGGTGCAGTGACAGCGCTCCGAGTAGATCCTCGCGACGTGCAAACAGCACATACGCGTGCTCCGGCGTGAACATCTTCACGTCGGTCGGCCGGTGCGCCGCGAATATGCCGCGGACGGCCTCCGGCGACAGGCCCTCCGTGTGACGCACAAGTATCTCGTACGGTGGAGAGTCCGGAATGTCGCGAGCGTGCGGACCTCCCCGACGCATCCTGCTGCTGCGCTGCCTCGGCCCTTGCGCGGATTCAACCGGCGAACAAAACGAATTCGCTGCGTGCTCGTCAGCAGTGCTGCCAGCAGTAGCAGTATGGCGCGCCAGCTCACTACGGGCCTTGGGCCTCGCCAATAGTCCCCGTCCATATCCAATTGTCATCGGCAGAGTACAGTTTCCACGACGACTGAGCGCGACGAGGCCGCCAACGCTCCCGTAACCGTCGCGGGGCGGCGGCGCGTACGACAGAGAAAAGCAGCTCCTGTACTGCTGGTGCTGCGGCTCGCACTGGATGTCCGAATGCTCTGTGCTCGGCGATATGCTTGCGAGCCGTCTTTGCCAGTTTTCACGAGCCTGTCCTGGCAGCATTGTCGATGCATGATGTTGGTACCCACGCGGCTTGATGGCCGCACAGTTCTCGCTGTTTCCATGCTGCATGTGTCTCCCGGAGTGCATCCAGCGTGTAGACTGCCATTGAGTTACTCGACTGCTCGCGTCGTCCACGCCTCGACTCGCAGCCACTGATTCCGCCTGGCCACCACGAATCTGAACAGCGTTCGCTTCGCCGTTCACCGTTCTGGTGCATGTGTGCCTATGTCCGCGCGCTGAAATAGCAGCGCTGACACTGCCTGCTGTTGTTGCTGCTCTACCGACAACCATAGCTGCTGGCACGGGTCTCAGAGCAAAATGGGACAACATGGTGTCTACTTTCCCTCAAACAAAAAACAAACATCTTTAGGCCACACCAAAAAGATTTCGTGTTTCCGGTCGGCCGACCGGGTCCGTTTTTTCAAAAATTATGGAATTTTTTTTGGTTTACAAGTACAAAAAAAACAAAGAAAAACAAGCAAAAACACTGAAAGCATTGTGTTGCTTTGCTCGAACCGAAATAAAAGTTTGACTGAATGCAGAGACGAAAATTCCGGAGCTGGAGAAAAGGTCGCCAAGAACGATGGCTGCTTAGAGCAGCCCGCTTTGTGCCCAGTGCTGACGATGGCTGCTCAGAGCAGCCCGCTTTGTGTCCAGTGCTGGCGGGGTGCGAAGTGTCTTCTTCAGCAAAGGATAGTTCGCGTCTCCCATGAAACCACTTTGAAGGAGTTGTTTTGTGAGGAAGTGCAGCCTCGCTTGCCTGAGGACGTCACGTCTTTAGAGTGGATTGTCGCAGCTACAGCAAGCAGCAATGGTGGGGCAGGAACGTGGAAAGATGTAGAGGTAACTGACACTGTCGGCCTTGTTGTCGAAATACGAATTTGGATGCCGTTTCCTGGATTTTCGCTTGGTGGACGTAGCTCCTGCTGCCAAGCGACCGTGCCCTGACCGTCCCTCGGCATTCGATGTGCTTCTGGGAGCAGCAGCTACTGCGTCCCGCGGTGGTATTCTACTCCATATTCCATGTGTAAATATGTATAATGTGTATCACCAGTGTCTGATCCAAACTTTCTCAATTTGGCTCATGTCTATGAACATGATGAATACAGCAGGGAAATAAACTTTCAAACCAAAAAATAATAATTTTCCGACCGACCGGGCGTATTTTTTCGGGGGGTGCCGACCGGAAACACGAAATCTTTTTGTTGTGGCCTTATTTTTACTGCTGGGTATCCAGGTATCTGGCTCCATCTAAAAAACACTCAGCTTTAGCTGTAGCCTGTAGTATAGGCTGTACTGTACTTGTTGTACTACACTACAGTCCATTTCAAAACTGACGCGTACCTAGGCAAAAACCGTTATGCCAGCATCTATACCACATAAAATCTGTGATCACTTTGTGCATAAATTTTTCCAAATTGGGCGTCTGTTATCCAATCCTTTAGAAACTATAATTATGAGAGTAATTGTGGAGCGATCCTGAGCAATACTAGTATTCCGAAAACTATTCTCAAAAAGTTCCAGCCAAATTATTTGAAATAATTATTTCAAAAACCCTACGCGTCTATAGTTTTGAAATGCACTGTAGTACACTACTAGTTTGTAGTGTAGCCACTGCCACTGCTACTGCCTGCCACTGGCTAGCTACAGAGTCTAGTCAGTACTGTTGTAGTCGTTGCAGTTGTAGGCGATGGACGGACCGGGGCCATTATAAATCTGTACTCTCTCTGACTGCACACTCGCATTTTGGGGAGGGGGGGGGGGGGGCGGAGGGGATCTACCATGACAACTGGCACTTTAGCTGCCTCCACTCGATCGAGTCGTGATCGACTCGACTCGTACTCGTCGACTCTTCACTAGTACTAGTAGTAGTACTACACTACTCACTAGTACTACTACATGTAGTACCAGTACGTACAGGTTCCTGCACGAGTTTGAGGGCAGTACCGCGGAATCCAGCCCGCGGCCCCGCGCCGCGATAGCGGCAAGGGCTGGATGAGCAGCGGTGCTGACCGAGTATGACTATGACAGTATGACTATGAGTGACTGGAACGTGTTTCCCGTATGCACCCAAGCCAAGGAGATCACTCACAATCTTTGACGTTTGAGTTTACATGAACCATTCTGTGACTTGACTCGAGTCCTGCATGGCTGTATGAGGCTGTGTCAGTGTGAGCTGAGGGAGAGTGACTTCGACAACCGGACACGGACTACAGACAGTACGTACAGGTTCCTGCACGAGTACGAGGGCAGTACCGCGGAATCCAGCCCGCGCCGCGATAGCGGCAAGGGCTGGATGAACAGCGGTACTGGTCGAGTATGAGTGACTGGAACGTGTTTCCCGTGTGCACCCAAGCCAAATAAAGAGATACATGACAGACACACCTTGTACCTGCATTGTGTTTTGTGATTGTTTTCTGGTACAGTTTTTTGTAGTAGTCCATAGTGCTTTTTTTTCTCGTGGGGACATTGACATTGTCGACTGGGCATCGGGCATTCTGGCTGTTCTGTTCCTACGGATTCTTCCCACGTCTTGATCGGAAACCTCGGCAAATAATTGCGCGGATCCTGCAGGTTGCTGAGCATTGCGCGCTTTGGTTGAGGCTCATCCGGCTCGTCCAAGATCTCCTTCGCGAGCGACTCCGCAATAAAAGTTTCAGTCTCAACCTCAACCTTTCGGAGGAGCTCAGTCACATCGCCAATATCGTTCAACAAAGGGGCTTCTTTTCTCCCAGTTCCAGATCAAATGTTGGAGCGCCATGATGACAGTTGTGGTTGCAAACAGTCGCTCTTCTGCTTTCTTTATTTTACTAGTAACCAATGAAAAACCATGAAGTAGAGAGTCAGTCCAGTGACGACGGGCATGCCGGGCAGTGGGATCCGTTCCTGCCCGTCGTCAAGTGACGACGGGCAGTGGAATCCGTTCCTGCCCGTCGTCACTTGACGACGGGCAGTGGAATCCGTTCCTGTAGCAAGAAGGACCCATGAGTGTGTGTGATCCCCGGTAGCCTAATCGGTAGGGCACTGTCCCGGAAAGACAGGGGTGCTGGGTTCGAATCCCGCTCGTGGATCCTTCTTTTGCAACATTGGCGCCTGGCAATGGCTCGAACCCACGACCCATCGTACCCCCCGCGAGCTAGGTACGGCGTGAGGACACAGCCTGTTGGGGCGGGGGAGCAGTGTAGCAAGAAGGACCCATGAGTGTGTGTGATCCCCGGTAGCCTAATCGGTAGGGCACTGTCCCGGAAAGACAGGGGTGCTGGGTTCGAATCCCGCTCGTGGATCCTTCTTTTGCAACATTGGCGCCTGGCAATGGCTCGAACCCACGACCCATCGTACCCCCCGCGAGCTAGGTACGGCGTGAGGACACAGCCTGTTGGGGCGGGGGAGCAGTGTAGCAAGAAGGACCCATGAGTGTGTGTGATCCCCGGTAGCCTAATCGGTAGGGCACTGTCCCGGAAAGACAGGGGTGCTGGGTTCGAATCCCGCTCGTGGATCCTTCTTTTGCAACATTCCTGCCCGTCGTCACTTGACGACGGGCAGTGGAATCCGTTCCTGCCCGTCGTCACTTGACGACGGGCAGTGCAGTCCGTGCGCCAGACCCTGTTTTGGCCCGATTTTTATTTTCTGCGCGGGAACCATACATGCAGACGTTATGCAGGGAAAGATGACGACGCCGGTCAGTAAATTGTTGGTCGATTTGTTGCCTACCTCGAGGCCAGTCGGTGAAATGAAGGCTTCCTTCTTCAAGAAATATGTTGCCAGTCGTTAGTCGGATGCCACTCGTCTTCTAAACATCGTACTTGATGCAACCAGCGCAGTTGGATGGACGGGAGGCGAGGAATTTATCGTTTTCGATTTTCACCCTATTCTGGGTTGCCATTACATTGCAGCTGGCAGCACCACGAGGGAATTTTTTGCACAAGGGAGACTAGGTGAATTCAACTCCTCAGAGATATCGCCATGACAGGGTAAGGTTATTTTAGCCCTGAAATTGTGTACAAACCAACGGCACGAAATTATGGAAATATTTATTTTTTCGCAATAATTGCATGTTGGTTGAAAAAATGTAGCCATCTTTGTATTGTGGCATCCTGGCGGTGTATTTCGTAACTATACTGCATGACAATATTATTTATGAGAAATGGCAGCGATTGCAGCGATTGTGAACAATGTACAATCAACAGCATTGGCAAAATTGATGCAGAGCTGTATGGTACTTTAGTACAATTTGCCTGTATATTGGTATTTTACACACAATGCATGAAACAGAAGAGCAAAATTATTATTGACTTATCAATTTATAGTTAGGACATGAATATGAAACCCATGACCAATGCCAATGACCCAGGGTCTGTGCACCTGCATTCAAATATATAAAAAATCCCTTGTGGCATAATCATGTACTCTGTGCATACACATGCTTGGGGGGCGATACTTGCTGCTTTAGGGCTGTGGAAATTATGGTGCTATGCTGCTTGGTATGTGTGTGTGTGTGTGTGTCTGTGTGCGTGTGTGTGTGTGTGTGTGTGTGTGTGTGTGTGTGTGTGCGTCTGTGTGTGCACACTTCACTTTCCGGCTGTGTATTGATGCCTATGTAGATATCACCATGATCAACAGGGTCAAACGCTTCCAGCGGACAACAGTGGATCACCTCATTTCTCCCACTGGAGTGGTCCTAGCTTGAAGTGATGTATGACTATCAATTCTATTGACTAGCCTTGAGGCATGTACCAAACGTCAGCATGTCTGTGATATCAATACATCACACTTACATTTGAAAGCTATATGATGGAAGGCAGTCCAGTGGGCTTTTCGTCAAACACAACCCTACCAATGAAATGAAGGCAACGGGCAGAGACCACTAATGGTAGGGCCACACAAGGTGGCTGTGCCAGTGGGGAAGACCCAGCTCAACAAGGTGTTATTGCAAGTTTGTTCGGAACAGCACCCTGGTCCTAATCCTCAATATCAGTGAATCTTACTGGTCCATGTGGCTGCTGCCTTGACTCGTGATGCCTACGATTGGATGCAAGCTGCACGAAGTATGTTGCAAAGAAGAGTACAATGGATCTTGAACTTAGCACGAGAAGCGTGCACTTCGTTGATAACAGCAGAACCTTTGCATGACTAT
Source organism: Sycon ciliatum (assembly GCF_964019385.1). Classification (NCBI taxonomy): domain Eukaryota; kingdom Metazoa; phylum Porifera; class Calcarea; order Leucosolenida; family Sycettidae; genus Sycon; species Sycon ciliatum. The sequence goes on along the minus strand of NC_088655.1, from coordinate 23,527,332 downwards.
TGTAGTGTAATGAGTAGCATCATGACAGAACTCTATCCCTAGGCATATCAATGTCTGTCTCCAGGTTTCTCCTTCCTACTCCCTACACTCACTCGCATTGATCTAACGTGTGTACTCGTATAAGAACCGCAGCCTGCCTGCTGTACCATTGACTCATGCATTCATGTATCGCTGCACTTGCTGGCTGCGCATCACTAACCCTTCCCCTTCTATGCCACAGTCCCCGCATGCACTGAACGCAGTACATGTACTCGGGTGCGCGTGCGTATTCATGTCTGAGTGCATTGCCCTCGGGCTCCATCTATACATGGCATCCCGTACTGGGCACGCTGCTGCCGGTCGCTGCTGTGTGCACGCAGCACCGCCGTCCATTCCGCTCTCGGTCTTCTTTACTCAGTGATTCCCGATTGGAACCGGCTCTTCGTTTCTGCTCTCCTCACAGCTAGTTGTGCTTTTCCGTGTCCGATAATGTTCCCCCTTTTGCAATAAACAGTCAGGCGAAACTACTCTAAGTAGCTACCGCTACAACTATCATAACACTCTCCTTATTGCAATATTTAGCCAATGCTCCATCTGTTGTAGCAGCTACCACACAACTACAAGTATGCATTCATTACCTGGCTGTCTTGTATAAACTTGTGAATGCAATCACGTGATGCTTTGTGCACATATGCTCTCATACTTTAGCGGATGTGCGCGTGTGTGTGTGTGTGTGTGCATGTTTATGGGTGTGTATGTTCGTGCACGTACGTACGTGTACATGTCTGTGCGTTTACATGAACATGCAGACGTGTGTGGGTCTGTTGAAAAAAGCGCATGAACACGTGTCAATTCACGTGTGCATGTATGTATGGGTGTATGGTAAACGTATTCTTTGCTCCATGCGTCCGCCGTGAATGAAGGTACGAGACTTTATGTGTCATAGCTTGTGGCGGTTGCTCTGTAAATAGTAGCACCGTATCCTGGCCATCCGCAGATGCAATTTTTTCACTTCAATTCTGCATTGGCTCAGGTGCTGTGTTTGTAGTGTCATCCTCTCTGCATGAATTATTTATATTTCTTTCCCATCTCAGTACTGTATTTGGCTTGATATTGTTGCTGTTGTACATACAAGTATAGGCACATGCATTGATGTGCGAGGGTTTGTGTTTGGAGCTCCAGCAACCTGTTGGGGTTCGTGTTGTCTGTAAATTCGTGGTCTACGGATACAATGGTCTGGCTGGTACATCGCAGAATACTAGGACCCCTTGAACGATTCTGTCGGTCGTTCATAAGTCCACCAATTGAAGACATGTGTGTGGCAAAATGTGTCAAAAATACAGTGTTGACGAAACGGTTGGTATCACCGCTGTCGGATTTTTTGCACAAGCCAAAATTGGAGGATACACTGTTGGCTAATATTTCTTTCTAATTAAATAAGCAGGAAATAGCGAAACCCTTGTACAAACCAACGGCACGAAATTATAGCATGTTCAACCAAAATATCAGCGACATAACGAAAACGCAAGCGACGAGCGACACCAGGCTCGCTGCCGCCGAACCTCGTCGCCGAAGCGAATCCCAGTGCATGTGTGCACTGGGATTCGCTTCGGCGACGAGGTTCGGCGGCAGCGAGCCTGGTGTCGCTCCAGCGAAACCACGTGTGTGTGGTCACACATACAAACAGGGCACAACTCCTACTTTGGCGGAAAATGAGACTGTGGTGCATACGGTACGGAGAATAGACGAGGTCAATGACTATCTTGCACGCATTTTTGTTGCATGGACATCATACGCATACAAATTTCTCGTAGCAAGTCCATATACAGCAGACCGTGGTGTTTTCCGCTGAAGCGAATCCGCAGAAGCGACAGTCTCGCTTCGAAAATTTTGGAGGAAGCGGATTGGAGTTTCCGCTGAAGCGGAAGTTCCGCTTTTCGCCGTTGCCATGCCATTTTTCGCTCCTGCGACCTCGCTTCAGCGTATACGCTACTTTCGAGTGCATGTGTGACCGGGCCCTAACGCGGTCACACATGCACTGGGATTCGCTTCGGCGACGAGGTTCGGCGGCAGCGAGCCTGGTGTCGCTCCAGCGAAACAACGTGTGTATGGTCACACATACAAACAGGGCACAACTCCTACTTTGGCGGAAAATGAGAGTAAAGTGGACTGTGGTGCATACGGTACGCAGAATTGACGAGGTCAATGAATATCTTGCACGCATTTTTGTTTCATGGACATCATACGCATACAAATTTCTCGTAGCAAGTACATATACAGCAGACCGTGGTGTTTTCCGCTGAAGCGAATCCGCAGAAGCGACAGTCTCGCTTCGAAAATTTTGGAGGAAGCGGATTGGAGTTTCCGCTGAAGCGGAAGTTCCGCTTTTCGCCGTTGCCATGCCATTTTTCGCTCCTGCGACCTCGCTTCAGCGTATACGCTACTTTCGAGTGCATGTGTGACCGGGCCCTAAGACGACTTTTTCTGAACTGGCGCACGGACTGAGTGGATCCAGTTCCATCACCGAGCAGGCAGGACCGCGCTTTCCAGCCCGCGCTGTTTGATCTGTCATTGGTCAACTCCAAGGCGACAATCACGTGACATACGGGAAACGACTTTTGCATGTACTTTCAGACCACAGAAGCTTGTCATTGAAATGGTAGACTCATGAGTGGATTCTGTCCACTGCCCGTCGTCAAGTGACGACGGGCAGTGGATTCTGTCCACTGCCCGTCGTCAAGTGACGACGGGCAGTGGATTCCGTCCACTGCCCGTCGTCACTTGACGACGTCGACGGGCAGTGGAACTAGTTCCATCACCATTCATCAGGCAGGATCGCGCTTTCCAGCCCGCGTAATTTGATCTGTCATTGGTCGACTCCAAGGCGACAGTCATGTGACATACGGGAATGTAGTACTACAGTACTAGTACTTAGTAGTAGTAGTCCTTTCCATGGCATGATCCAGCTGCAAGCTAGCGCTAGCTAGCTAGCTGCAGCCGTGCAGGTGCAGCCCTACATTTTTTTTAGTCCTCCGCTAGCACTCCAGTCCAAGTCCAACGGCGTGGCGTGGACGCGTGCGCGTGTGTGGTTTGTGCAAAATGTTTCAGGCTACTCGTAGACCTACTACATGACTGTATTATGTTTTAGTTCTGTGTCATAGCGATCGCTGCAGCTGTCGCCCTAGTACATGTACTCCTGTTCTGAGTCTGAGTCTGTCCTGCGAAGCCGTCGTCTTCCTTACATCTCAAGTACTTCAAGCAGCAAAGTCTACTATTCTGGGCGCTTTGAAAGTCAATGTTCCTGTTTGACATCTGTTCCGGGTCCGACATTCTGTCACGGCTCCTCGCCGGCAGTGCGGTCCGGAAAAGTACGGTGGAGTTTGTGACCTCCTATTTTGTCAGCCAGTGTAGATCTGCTGTCGACGCCCGTGCTGATTGTGTAGCACAGTACATGTAGCCTTGTAAGTTAGTTACTGTACTGTAGTTGTAGGGCGAGGTAGTCGATCGTCCGGACGAGCAGCTGAACTATCGGGAACGTCCGACCCCACGCTCACCCTTTTTATCGCAGCACGAGCCCGCACCCAAGCGGCGGAAGCGGCAGTTTCGGAAATCTCCCACGGCACACACAACCATGCAGTCGTCACGCGCGAGCAGATCGCAACCAGCATCGGGCAAGAGTAGCGCCAAAGTGCGTCTCTTCTGGTGCGCTGTGGGCGCAAGCGTGATGCTATCTCTGCTGGTTATCACGCCACTAGCGATGGTCTGGACTAGCACGGAGTTGGGAGAGATCAAGCGCCAGGTACAGGTGCCACTGGACCCGGAGCGCGGCAATTCCAGTCGCCAGAACGACACGAACGAGACGGAAACGGTGCGAAGCGGTGCGGGCTTGGAGGTGCCGTGGCGAGGCGGCCAGGCCACGTTCAACTGGCACCCGCTGTTGATGATCATCGCGTTCGTGCCGGTCATGGTCCAGAGTCTGCTGACCTATCGCATCTACTCGCGTATCCTGTGCACGGCGGTGGGAAAGACAGGTCAGAAGCTCGTGCACGTCACCCTGCACCTGGTCGAGTTGGTGTTGGTAGCAGTGGCTCTGGCGGCGGTGTTCGACTACCACCATCGCCAGGGGTACCCGCACGTACGCTCGCTGCACAGCTGGATGGGCCTGACGACGGTGGGAATGTTTCTCGCCGTCATGGTTTCCGGCGGCGTCTTCTACTTGCTGCCGTCGCGGCTGGTCAAGTCGGAGCGTCGGCGCGCCGCCACGCCGTACCACCGCATGGCAGGCGTCGGCGTCATGCTGATGGCCTTTGCCAGTATGGCATCCGGCATCAGCGAGGCGCTAGCACTGGACGGCGGTGCTGCGGTGTACCCGGCCAGCGCCAGCGCACGACTGGGCCAGGCCGTCGGCGTCCTGCTGCCGTTCGTAGCCATCCCGGTGGCGTTCGTCCTGAGCAGGGCCGAGTTTCGCCGGCGCCTGGACCAGGTGGAGGCGAGGACGCTGAGACCGAACACTACGACGGCGGCGTCGGCATCGCAACCGGCATCACTGCATGGCACTGGCGCGATCATGATGGAACCGACCAAGAGCCGCCGGCAGCCCGCGGCGAGCGAAGACGAACTGGGGCAGATGAACGGGGGCGACGAGAGGCAACCGCTGCACAGATCGGGACACCACTAGCCCGCGCCATTGTGATTGGTTGGCAGGACTATCGGGAACGTGCGACTCCGAGTTCACTTGTTTTACCGGAGCACAGACCGGGACACCGCTAGCCCACGCCATTGTGATTGGTTGACATGACTCCGTCGCCCGCCACCAGATACCATCTATTAGTGATCACAGGCCCATGACACTACTAGAAAATACTATGTCTAATCCGAATATGCTAAGAGAACGGAAAGAAGGCTGGCTATTTCCAATATTAACGTTAGTCCATCTATAGCAGCTGTATCTTAATTTTTGTGCACATCTGCGAAAGACCGTCCTGAAAGGACACTCAGAATTGCCTCGGTCAGAACTCTGGAGTCAAATTTATAATAAAAAAGGTACTCAATCTGCAGACCAAAAAAAGGTATCTATTTTTATTGCAGCTGTGCGTCTGCTGCTCATGTCCGTTCCGGCTTGGAAAGCAGGGTATGTCTGAGTAGAGACAGTATTGTTCACAACTGGCTGTGGGTGCATGCAAACGCCAAATTGCCGTGAAACTCGGAGTACATGTACACGTAACAGCAACATGATTATAATCATTATAACCTCGTTCCATTGCAAGCTTGTGCCTGTTACAATTTAGATGCACATACTCTGCCTGTGCCATAGCTGTGCAGAGGCAGCTCTAGACAGAAGGAACGTACTATCCTTCAGGCTTACTCCCACCTGCATCCACTGTCACGCCTTCATCCTTTTTAGCGAGTGGTGGCGTTCCTACGGCTGCGAAAAATTCAGTCGGAGTCTCGCACAACCCGTCTTATTTCTTCTTTGCTGGTGAGAGAAAGCGGCTCCACTAAATGGGAACCACCGTGCATGGCTCTTGAAAGTCTCGCTGGAGTTCACACATGTGGTGCATTTGTGTACGCCAGTGTGAGTCAAAGCAGCTAGGGAGACGGCACAAGACCGCAAAAACGACGTGCGTTTCGACCCCTTATTGGGAAGTCTAACATGATCCGTGCAGTGTCAATGAAAGTGGAATCTGCTGTGGCCTTGGCCTGCTGACCCCAAGCCCAGACCAACCAGCCAAATGAGTTCATGCTCTCTCTGTATACGTCGTCTGAATGCATCACGACACCACAAGCAAGCATACGGGTCCGTCGAGTTAGAGCTATGGGACAACAGCCGTTTAATCCGCCAAGCCATCAGATCGCATCTATGCTCGCATGTTCGAATGCATGCAGAACATCAATCTCTCCAGCGCGTCTTAAGACGCGCTCATGTGCGCCAATACTCGCACACAGGCACTGAGCACAACAAGGCACATTAGTTCAATAATTCCCACACATATTTATCAGCAGCAATGGCAATACCATGAATGGTGCAATGTGGATGTATCATCAGCACTGCATGGCGATCGGCAGCGATGTCTTGCAGCGCACCGTACCAACTCAGCCTACTTCTAAAGTTTTGTTTACCAGAAACAAAAAAGTCACCCTATACTATAGGCTTAAAAGACATGGCGTGAAAAGAGAAAAAGATCTCAATAATGACACGAGGCTGAGCGCAGAGGGGTTGTATGTAGCATAGAGATGCTACTCTGTGGCATGATGCAAGCTCAGCACTGAGCTGAAGAAACAATGCAAGAGAATACGGGAACTGGAGAATGGGGATGAATACCCAAGTGCCAGAGAATGCACAATCTATCTGTAGAAGTAATCAATTTTTATCGATCGACAAATCCATTCTAACGCATTCTGACAGGCAAGGGAAAGTACAAGGAAAAAGTGAATTTGTTTTCCAATGAATCCGGAGAGTCCAGCAAACTAGCTGGTAATGAAAAATGCAAACATGATTGTCTTGTTGGGAAGATACTTATTGAGCTTCTAAATCGATGAAATAAATTTCAAATTCAAATCGAAATGAACAGAAAGGGCAGTGAAAGAGAGATAGAGAGTGAATGAGAGAGAGACGTAGTAGCCGTTGGCTGGCATCTTACTTGAAGTTGGAGTACGTGTCAAACGAATCCAGATACTCTTGGATAGTGCGGTACACAAACAGGTATTGCTCCTGTGGACGTGCAACCACGGGGAAAAAGAAAGAAAAAAGTGTGAGCGGTTGAGAAAGAACATAAACATGTGATACCATGCACTGTAAGTCTGGTACTTGCGGAATTCCCTCGTTTGCAAGGAAGGCTACGCTATCTGCACACGCTCATTATATCAGTAGACCACCGGCAAACAGTGGGAGCTGTGTACAGATATCGCGTTGTTGCTTGCCGAGTGTTACTGCTCCCAGCCCCATAGCATGGCCACCCTCAAGACTATTTATAGACTACAGACTTCAATGAAAGACTTATTCACCAAGAGACGATGGAAAACACAACTGGATAAGAAACACTCAAAGACCAAGACTGAAAAACAACAACAACAACAACAACAACAACAACAACAACAACAACAACAACAACAACAACAACAACAACAACAACACACGCATGCACCAACAACACGTACAGCTGGCGTACACATAACATCTTACTGCTACTATCATATGGACTGTTGACGTGTATATATTGGCTTTGTCTGTGACGGATGCTCGCCAGAGATTTCATGGGAGTTGAATTTACTTCAAAGCTGTATGCAAATATTGTATGAAGTTTTGGCGTTGCTGGGCTTTCGTTTGTTTGGCAATTGTATTTGACCAGCTGCTCCAAACATGTAACGTCTGCATCAGGATGGGTAAAGGGAGATTACAACATGCACACAGCTAACTAGTACGTGTTTGGAAAACTTACCGCGTTCTGGACCATGGACACACGCTGCATCCTCATCAACTTGATGGTCTGGAAGACGTCGATCATGCTGTCCAGCTTAACGCGCTCAATAACTGTGCAGACGGCGCAGAAGATTCCAGTCCTTCCGACGCCATTGCTGCACGCACAGGGGCATAGATGAACACATTAAAATTTTGTAAAGCTGTGAGTAAGGCAGCCTGTGTGCGAGAAGCCCAACAATGGACAAGGAGTGCTGAAGAAACGCCACTATTAGCAACTCCGGAGCAATGTTCAGTAACTTTTAGTGGCCCTGAATAGAGTTGTAGTTATCAGATAGAAATTATGGAAGAGTAGAGTACAGGGTTACTAGTATACGAGCAGCACCCAGCATGAAATGAAGGGCTGACCATTTCCATCTTTCCAGTGCAACACCTGGTAACGGAAAACTTGGGATCTCACAGGAAACTCTTCAAACCAAGAGATAAGATCGCAAATATAATGTAGGACACGGTAGAGAAACGGAACGTCAAATACATGATTGCAATTTACTCACCTGCAATGCACCACAACAGGTTTGTTTCCGGAGTTCATCTGGCGACGCTGCACTTGACCGATGAGGTCCAGGATGCCGGCACCGCTCTCTGGGACACCACGCTCTGGCCAACCCATGTACTGGAAGTGGTGCACAGTGCGTGATTGGCTCTCCTGCACACCAAGAGAAGCGAGCACAAAGTAGGAGATCTCGTCGGGGCGTGAAACCTAGACTGCGGAGTGACTCATGCCTTACAAATGTCGATGTTCAGCTCCCTAGTACTATGCTGGGAACGCGTAGCTCTTTTCTCTGATTCCAGTCTTGTGTGTCAGTTCCAAAGTATCTTCTAAGACAATCGCTGGAATGCTGGAATGGGGATACTACCTCTCACGTCTGGAGAACATTGTTAGCTTAAAAACAAAAAAAGCAGTGTGTCGCACTTGACCATAAAGAGACTGACCTAGTCTTGAATTAGGCTAATGAAAAGATCATGTTTCAGGCTCTGAACAAGTGACATTATAAGCTTTCCAGGAGTGCCATCCATGCCTTTTCATTAGGTGGAATCGTGAATCTAAGGGTAAAAAAGAGAGACATTGCAACATTGTACACAGGGCCGGTAGACTTCCAAGTAACTTCTGACTCGTTGCGCAGCATGAAGCAGCAAAACATGGATGGCATGGCACGACTTACAACCGGCAACTTACCACTGTGTTCGTTACGGAGAAAGTGCGCAGGACGATATCGGCGGCCACGTGCTCGGTCTCCAGTTTGACGAGGTACTTGCCAAACGTCAGCGGCTGCTTGTCTTGCTTGGGCCAGTATTCAGCACTGTGCTCCTATGAGGCGTGGGCGGACAGAGGCCAGTCACACCAAACCGGGTACAGGAAGTCAGAAATGTCTAGGAACACAGCTACGACCATAACTGGCCGGACTGCATTACTATACAATCATGCTCTACAAGCTCTACTGTACTGTCGGGCGGCAAAGTTGCGGAGCGCCGAAGAACGACCAGGCTAGACTTTCACCAAGCACTGCACACCAGTGCATACACGGTGACTCAACCGTGCATGGATTGTAATACATGAAAGTAAGAATGGTCTAGGGTAGTAGGCTGCCCCCAGTTCTTCGGCGACCGACAGAACTGAACATATCGAGCAACGTAAGGCTGGGGTACTACAAAGCTGTACTCCTTAAAGTGCACTTTCGTAAAGTTGGGAGTTACAAACACACCAGTTGTAGTCTACTGGTTGCCCATGTTGCGTGTATTTCGACACATTGATCATTGTGAAACTCGGGACCTGCACCAATGTGGTATATAATGCTATGAAGTGTGGAGAAAGTGACAAGCGGGCAAGAACCAGTTTTCACACCAGAAGTGGCTCTGCAGTATTGTCTCTGCACATGCAAAGACTGGATGGGGAGAAACAGACTGGCACCAGGTTATCAGAATTGTGATGGGAACCGAGTAACTCGCCAAACAAGGTCGGAGAGAGAGAGAGAGAGAGAGAGAGAGAGAGAGAGAGAGAGAGAGAGAGAGAGAGAGAGAGAGGGAGAGAGAGAGGGAGAGAGAGAGAGAGAGAGAGAGAGAGAGAGAGAGAGAGAGGGAGAGAGAGAGAAAGAGAGAGAGATAGATAGAGAGAGAGAGAGAGAGAGAGGGAGAGAGAGAGAGAGAGAGAAAGAAAGAGATAGATAGAGAGAGAGAGAGAGAGAGAGAGAGCGGAAACGACATACAGTGTTGTTCTCGCGCAGCTTGGACAGCATGACAATGGAGGTGACCTCCTGCTCCCAGACCATGGTCCAGAAGTCATTGAGGGTCTCTTGAAGCGGTCCTTGAGTAGCAATGTAGCAGCGCGCCGAAGAGAAGCCCTGTACAGCAACAGATGAGTAGCAAGTATCAGAAAGGTTGCACAAGACATACAGTTTGCAGCTAACGTACGCGTGTTTTAGCCAGACATGCACGCACATGCACATGCAACCATTGGCAACAAGATGCACTTCTTCAGAGACAACACAATCGGCAGTACAGTTCATCATATCACCACAGCCATCATTACTGCTTTGTAGAAGCACACATAAAATTCCATGCAGTCGGGGTGAAGCGTGGTTTTGGCTTCAAGACATTGCCTGCGAGAACATAGCATAAGCAGGAGTATGTCTTACGTCGACGTAGCTGCCGTTGATGTAGTCAGATCCCTCCACACCAGGCAACTGGGTCAGCCGCACACGGTGATTGTCATCTGCGAAGAGAAGAGGATACAGAGAGAGAGAGAGTGTGTGTTTGTGGGCGCGCGTGTGTGTGTGTGTGTGTGTGTGCGCGCGCGTGTGTGCGTGTGTGTGTGTGTGTGTGTGTGTGTGTGTGTGTGTGTTGTTGTTTGATGGCTAACAGAATGTTCATGCATAGACATTCGGCTGGCTAGGGGCATGCAGGCCGAGTACTGTTTTCAATACATTGCAAAAGTAATGTGCAGTAGATGATCAGATATAAATGGAACTAAAGAGTGTTCCGCACTTGGGTAAACACACACGCACACACGCACACACACACCCACACACCCACACACGCACACACCCACACACCCACACACGCACACCCACCCACACACGCACACACACCCACACACATGCACACATGCAAACACCCACACACACAAACGGGAAATAGCCCCCTCCCCTGAAGAAAATTCTCCGCACAGGGCAGAGCAATACTAAGCCGTAACACAGCGAGCCCTTACATGGCAAGGTGTTCGCCAAGCGGTTCTTCTTCTTGTTGACGACTGCACCAGCTGCACGGAACTGCAGTGTGCTCATCATGCCAGCCGACAATTTCTACAGTGATGCACAGAGAACAGAGACCGTTGAAACAACATCAACACTTGGTCAAACGTACCTAGCAGGAGACACTGAGCTGTAAGTTTACTATGCAACATCGGAACCCATTGTTACGTGACCAGTCTTATCAGTCTAGAACCAACAATGCCACAATGCTACAGCCGTGTGAAGGGCACAATAGCAGGAAGTAGTAAGAACAGTCTCAGGACAGTGCAATGGCAAAACCAGTTGCCAGAAGCGTAGAGAACAGACTGACTAGCGAAAGCCTGAAACGCCAGCAAAGAGCCAAAACCCAATCCACGCATGACGTCACCTGCGCATGCGTGGGGCACACATATAACACACGTGTACGTGAACGCAGTACACGTGACAACCATCACAGTCAAAATGTTCTTCTAAGGGACAGAACAAACCTTGAACTGCAGCTCGAGGTTGGTGGCGGAGTCGCCGTCAGCGGTGGTCTCCAGGGCGGAAATGTACTGTCGCAGGTTCATGGCGTTCACCTCGGTGTGGCCGCAGTTGAGGGCTTCCAGCAGTGCGTCGTGCAAGAAAACGTATTGAGCCTGGTCAATGAGTGGATGGACATACACACACGCACACCCACGCACACCCACACCACACCCACCCATACAAACCCACACCCACCCACACACCCACACATTCACACACAGACACAATTAGCAAGTATAAGTGGTATTTAAGATGGAATCATCAACTTGGGGATTTGAAATGGTGCACATCTGGAGAAAGAAAGACTGTCACACTAGATGGAAGACGCTTTGTTTACATGGACAACACGAAAAACTGTTGAAGAGTTTGCTTTCCACGAAGGCAGCCACGCTGATAAGTGAAGCATACAAGTAGCGAGTCAAGGACACAAACACACATACACACATGCACACACACACATACACAAACACACACACACACACACACACACACACACACACACACACACACACACACACACACACACACACACACACACACACACACACACACACACAAGCGCAACGATATAAGCAAAGAGGAATGCAAGCGCAACAATGTGCACTTTCCTACCTCAGTCTGGACCATGAAGTTTCGCTGGGAACGCAGTTGCATGACATAGTTGAAAACGTCAATGTTGCCCTCCTCAGCCACACGGCTGAGCATGGCATCAATGACCATCAACGTGCCAGTTCTTCCTACTCCAGCACTGCAACAGACACCAAATAAAATGCAGGTATTTGGAAAAAACAATATACACACATTACAGACATCGTACAGTTGCCAGCGCAAGTACGCCGAGTTACAACATGTCAGCAAAAGCACAAAATTAATGGTGCGAGCAACAGCAGTACCAGAAGCAGGAGCAGCAGCAAAAACACACCTGCAATGGATGATGATGGGATGCTGGGGCTTGGAATCGCGTGAGTGGTACGTGCGCATGCGGCGCAGGAAGTTCAGAAGCGGCGTAGCGTGATCGGGCACACCATGATCTGGCCAGACGGTGAAGT